>NW_015540850.1:257107-263630 GCF_001515605.1 Sinocyclocheilus anshuiensis | reverse complement strand
ATTTATTATGTATATATAAATACACACACATGCATGTATATATTTCAGAAAAATATGCTATGTTTATATATTAATATATTATACATACATATATATATATATATATATATATATATATATATATTGATATACAAGATATATATATATATTGATATACAAGATATATATATATATTGATATACAAGATATATATATATATTGATATACAAGATATATATATATAATATATATATATATATATATATATATTGATATACAAGATATATATATATATTGATATACTATTATGTTATATAATATGAAGGGGTTTTTAATGCAAAATTAAAATGTATTAACTTAACATTATTTAAATAATAGTACAACAGGAAGTACTTCTCCACAACTTTCTGACTGACAACACCATTAAAACAAAATAGAAACATTCTTTTCACATTAAATATATTATTTGCTTTCTAATCTATTCTAATCTAATCTAATACAAAAAAGGATAAATTGATACAAAATTAAAATAATAAAAAGTGTGATTAAACAGTAAAAAGATGTGGAACAATAGAATTGACTATAGAATGCTGCCTTTTATATTTTTATTTTTTTATTTTTTCCATTTATGTGTGAAGTCCCGGAACATGTTTGTCATCATATTTTGATAGTGACCCAGTTCTGCATGTTATGAATGAGATGAACATGAATTTGAATTTGACTGGTTACGTGTTTGCATTGAAGGGTCATTGTTTGCCTCAGGGCTAGCGATGACACCGAGAAAAGTAATACCAGCTATATTGAGGAGGGCCAGCCAGTGCACGGTAAGAACTTCCCTAAAAAAGTTAAATTCCATGTTACATGCCAACCTCCCAGTTACACTTATTTATGAAAAGATGTAATGCATTTCCATGTGTATTTACATATGGCTTCAGGTAAAGTGTCAAGGTCAAGTTTAAGTGACAGTCTCACATACATCAGCTGAGGGCATCATGCGAAAAACAAACCCGTCCTCTGGTCTAATCTGTCTCTCCCCGCACAGAGATTACGATTCGCGTCGATGAGTCAGATTGCCTGTCGGCAGCCAGCTCCCACGACATGGAGACAGAGCGTTTCCTCTCCACGGGCACAACCGGCCGCCGGGTGTCCTTCAACGAAGCAGCGCTCTTCGATCACAGCAAGAAAACACAGGAGAAGGGTCGAAGGTCAGCCGCCCACTCACTCGTACCACCCACTCTAGACACAGAGCGCTCCTATTCACAGCGCTTGCTGACGCAGCAGACTGCAGCTTTCATTACTCATTTATCTATGCGTTTTACATTTACATCTGGGCTTGTCAGATGCATGAGCCGTTGATGAATAACGGCCATTAACTTGTTTGTCAACATCAATATTTTGGGTAAAATTTATGAGAGCATATATTTTGTACAAAAAAAAACTTGATTATCTGATTATCCTAAGCACCTTTACAAATTCATGTAATTTGATGAATTAATATTTGAAAGTACTCTTTTTATTTATTTATTTGTAAGGTCATAAAAATGTATGTATAATAAGTAATAAAAAATGATTATTAATATTGTTAAAAAAAATATATATATTACATTTTATATATATATATATACACACACACACACATTTATTTTGAGATATACTACATCAAAAAGTATTTAAATTATTAGCATTTAATGATTTAATAAAAATCTTATTCTTTAATTTGTAATTTTACATTTGATATTTTAAGAATAATATATAATTTTTATAATATAAAAACAATATAATAGATATAAAATTAAATATGTGTATATATTTATATAAATGTGTATATAAATGTAAAACATTTTTTGAAAGAACTTAATGCATTACATATTTAATTAATTTGTTAAATTACATAACTTTTTGATTACAACTAAAAGAATAAGATGATTAAAATGGTGATTTATGTATATATATCAACTTATATATTATTAAAACAGGAGTTATGCATAAATCTGTTTTTAAGCAGGATGCAGATAAGACAGTTTCTTTGGTTGACTACTTTTCGCAATGCAATTTGTCTACTATCAGCACAGTTAACTCATCTTCGACTATCTAAACGACACTTTCAGCCAACAAAAAATGATTATTAATATTGTTAAAAAAAAAATATATATTACATTTTATATATATATATATATATATATACACACACACACACATTTATTTTGAGATATACTACATCAAAAAGTATTTAAATTATTAGCATTTAATGATTTAATAAAAATCTTATTCTTTAATTTGTAATTTTACATTTGATATTTTAAGAATAATATATAATTTTTATAATATAAAAACAATATAATAGATATAAAATTAAATATGTGTATATATTTATATAAATGTGTATATAAATGTAAAACATTTTTTGAAAGAACTTAATGCATTACATATTTAATTTGATATGTACTTAATCTAAAACTATATTAAAATACTTATGCATACGATACTCACCATCCACGAGTGTGAGTCATCAGAGAACAGTATTGCCATGACAACGCGCCCCGTCGCTAAATCCAGCCTCTCAGTTTTTCAGGTGACATTGCTCTGCTAATAGGAGAATATGATGTCAGTCATAACAAGGGCGGAGATCGTATTTTTCGTGGTCAGTTAAAAGCGCTGAGGTCGTGATGGATTGTCAGTTTGTTAAGTGATGTGGTGTGTAAGGAGACGTTTATGCAGTGGAGCAATGGATTTATAGATATTGGGGTCATTAATGTTTTAACATGTTAGCTTTTACTTGTACTTTACTTTAGCCATGTCATGATGACAAGTGATAAATCCTACTGTATCTCAGAAATTGTACCTTTTTTTAACCTAAGCAGCTATCGATGTGACCCATGACAAGAAATCGGTTGTGTTCAGAATACTATTCTAACCTAGTATATACTGTACAAATATACTGACTACTAAAAACATAGCATGTGAAACAGTATACATCATTTATACTAGTAAGAGTTTGTTTTTTGAAAGAAATTAATACTTTTATCATCAAGAACACAATAAATTGTTCAAAAGTGAAAGTAAAAATCTTTATAATGTTACAAAAGATTTTTATTTCAAATAAATGCTCTTCTTTTGACCTTTTTTAATCAGTTTCCACAAAAACAATATTAACCAGTTTTTAACTGATAATAATAATAAAAAATGTCTCTTGAGCAGCAAATCAGCATATTAGAATGATTTCTGAAGGATCATGTGACACTGAAGACTGGAGTAATGATGCTGAAAATTCAGCTTTGAATCACAGGAATAAATTAAATATTAAAACATATTCGATTAGAAAACAGTTATTTAAAATTGTAATAATATTTCAGAATTTTTACTGGTTTTACTGTATTTTTTATCAAATAAACGCCTTGGTTAGCATAAGAGACTTCTTGCAAAAACATAAAAAATAGTACACCTCAAACGTTCCAACAGTGGTGCATTTTCCTAAATTTAATTAGTTTTCTCAATTATTGATTAGAAATAAATTGAAAACTGTGTTTATAAATGTATTAACTTTTGCTAATATAATCAAATATTAAGAAAAAATGGTTAAAATAGTAGCTTGTTCTTTCATCATGCTGGAAAAAGATACAGAAATTATCCACAGTATTGCGAACATTCTGCTATCATGTCATTCCATAAGGTAGCCCCTCCCACAGTCAAATCTCATTGGTCCAAAATTCTGCTTGCATAGCTATATCCACCTTATTTTTAATGTAAGAGAGCAACCTTTTTAAACTTGAATGTGCGAGGCTTCTGGTGTCATTCGTTTTTTTTAGCTGCACAAAACAAAAATATTCAAACTGGCATTTCGTATACTATTATTTTATTTTTGTATTTATTGTAAAATTGTAATCTGGTTTGTAGCGCAAGTTTTATCATTTACTGTTCTAATTATAGTTATTCTGCAAGTTGTTTAACTATAGCAACTAATAAATCGGAAGTCTCAGAAAATAGATGAATAAGGTGGGTAAGAAACATTGGTCACACTTTATTTTAAGGTCCAATTCTCACTATTAGCAAACAATTAACTACAACTTTTGCCTCAATAAACTCCTACTGCTTATTAATAGTTAGTAAGGTAGTTGTTAAGTTTAGGTATTGGGATGTAGAATATGGTCATGCAGAATATGTGCTTTATAATAACCACTAATAAACAGCCAATCTGTCAATAATGGAAATGCTAATAAGCAACTATATTTAATGTGAGAATTGGTCCCTATACTGAAGTGTTACAGAAACATCAAATATAACCTGACTGGGTGTCAAATTTTAAAAATGCTTCATCTCACCAGGGGTGCATTTCCAAAAAGCAACGTTAGCCAACTATGGTCGCAAGTTTTGCTGTTACCAACATAGTTCAACGATTCGGTGTTTCCTAAAACCATAGTTCAAACGAACATTCGCAAACAGCGTCGCAAACTTACGTGGTTGGAACTACAGCTCTCGACATGCAGTACAATCTATATATTCCATTCTATCTAAATATAAATGCATTTTAATCTATGTATTTTTGTGCATCCTCTATAAGCGCCATTTTTGACGAGTGCGCATGTGCACCCCGGAACTGACATAAGAGGGAACCCGCGATGAATCAAACATCAAATAAAGCAAAATGACAGGAAACAAAAAATAGTAAATTAGTCATCAGGTGCCATGTTCAATACAGCAGCATCTTAGAGATGTCTAAGGCCCCGATCAGACCGAATGCGTTTTTTTTTGCATTTTTTTTATGTTGCTAGGCAACACCAAATCAGCTGTCCTGTCAGTCTAATCAAAGGATTATAGCGCGAACGCTCTAAAACCTTTGGTTTTTGCTGTTAAGTAAACTGTCATATTACCAGAAAACTTAAAAAAATACAGCTCTGTTCTGTCTGATCGGGGCCTAATCGATTAAATAGCAAAGTTATTCCTCCACCACACATGTGTGACGTCATTAACAATGTCGAACTAATGTGGTTCAAACGACGGAGATGCGACTGTGTTCGGGAAATAGTCGTGACTAGCTAGTTTGTTTCCACAACAATGCATCGTACTATGGTGGTTAATCAGCGAGTTACGTTGTTGTACAGGAAATGCACCCCTGATTAGGACTTGATGTTAGAATGCTGCTTCAATAAAGCTATTGAGTCTGAATCTTTAATAAACATTTTTATATCTGTACCAGGCATCATGTTTAATCAGGTTTCTTATTACTGCCGAAATAATAACCGCCCATTGTGTTTGCCACATGCACAGCCACCAGTATTTTCACTGCCCCAGACTGCCCTGACCAACCGGAGTCTCAGTCCCAGCTCTGCCCTTCCTGGCGACGCTCTCAATTCCACTGTGGACACGACATTCTTTGAGAGCATCACAGCGGCCGGTCCTGAGCTGTCCAGCCCGTGTCTAGTGAGTCACACACACTCACCCACTGACACATCACAATACACACAACAATCCACGCAAACGGACAACTCAAAGTTCATTTGCGTCACAAACACATGCTGGATGCATACAGCAGATCATCCGATTGTATTGCATTCATGTAATCTTGCGAACACAAACAGATGGAGGTCAGAGGAGGAGTCAGGAGGAGCACAGGCATCATGGGTAACGGTAGAGAGTGTGCGTCGGCCTCATCCATGGCCCTGTCCTCCTCTGGCGGGGCCCCACAGGGCCCCATGCTGCAGTTCTTCACCAAGCTCCGCCGACACGCCAGCCTGGAGGGAGCGAGTCCCTACTTCAAGATCAAGAAGTGGAAGTTCGACAGCAGCCAGAGAGCTTCAAGTCTAGACATGAGAGGTCAGTGACACATCCAGGAGCTGGCAGCAGATTAAAGAAAGCATCCGGTGTGAATGTAGGGCGCTAGTTTCATCACAAATAAACAGGCTGTGCTGATGAAACATGAATTTTATAGAGGTATTGCTATTTCGTGTTGTTTAAAAAAAAAAGTTCTTAAATATAAAGCCAACTACATTTTTTAGTGGACTATACTGATTAAAACAGTTTAGTTTCCAGATATTTTTGATATTTGGATATTTTTATCAGTGCTTTATCTATAATTAGCTTTAGAGTATTTTGTTTTGTTTTTAAAGCAGTGCATTTTTAATTAGAAGTTGTAAAATATTTAATTATTTTTAACAAAACAAATCATTAAAAAATGAATTTAACATTTAAATATTGTACTTAAACATACAATGCCATTAAAAATGTGGGTTATTTTTGGGGCTTTTGGGGCATTTATTTGATCAAACGTACAGCAAAAACAGTAATATTGTGAAATATTATTACAATTTAAAATCAGTGTTTTTATTTTAATATATTTTAAAGCGTAATTTATTCCTGTGATGGTAAAGCTGAATTTTCAGCATCATTAGTCCAGTCTTCAGTGTCACATGATCCTTCAGAAATCATTCTAATATGCTGATTTTATCAAGAAACATTACTTATTATTATCAATCCTGAAAACAGTTTTTACTGCTTAATATTTTTGTGGAAACCATGATTTTTTTTTGGGGGGGGGGGGGGTTTTTTT
>NW_015540850.1:255509-256754 GCF_001515605.1 Sinocyclocheilus anshuiensis | reverse complement strand
TGGGGGGGGGGGGGGATTTTTTGATGAATAGAAAGTTCAAAAGAACAGCATTTATTTGAAAACTTTTGTAACATTAAAAATGTCTTTACTGTCATTTTTGATCAATTGAATGCATCCCTGCTGAATAAAAGAATTAATTTATTTTAAAAAATCTTATTGACCTCAAACATTTGAATGGGAGTGTATATTAAAGAAGTTTTTGCAGAGCGCAGTGGTTGGCATTTGTTCTTCAAATACACTGAACAATGATGTGAATTTGGTGGCAAAAAGCGATCTCATTTTCTTCTCTTAATTTGATCACCTTTGTATTATACTAATGCATTGACATGACAAAAATCCTCTGATAGTGCAAGTGTGATATTATTCTACCTCATGTTTTGAATATGAGAAAAGTGCATGGTGTAGCTGATGGGACTGAATGAATTAATAAACATCAATGAATAGATTAATAAGAATGCTGCTGTTTGATTATATAAGTATTATTGTAAATATCTCTGGATTTATCCTCTCAGGTCTGACAGCATGAAAGGAAGTGAGATAACACTGCTGTGGAAAGTACAGACAGTGTTATGAACCTGTGAAGCGATCAGTTTCCTAGCCTTAGGGGATGCAAAGCAATACTGAATGTTTCTTTGCTTTTCATTTAGCCCCTGCATTGTGTATTACCTTGGAAAAATGATTGAAGACCTTAATAGAGTTTTAGTGCCTTCATGTAGCGTGGAGCAGAGAAATGGTTTGGCTTTTGTGTGTGCGTGTGTGTGTAGCAGACTATAGAATATTCTCTCAGCCAAGACGAAGCTGCTGTATCTGAGTGCCAAGACTCACTCTCAAGCAGATGGCTGGTTGACGCAGGGCTCTTCCATTCCAAACTTTTTTTTATTTCTTTTTTTTTTTTTATGAGAGACAGCGAAAATGAGCGTCCCAAACGCTCAGTGTTTTTTTATTCTGTGAAATAATACGGTCATGATAAAAGCTATGCTCTCCATATAATAGATTTCCACTGTTGGATGCCCAGGGTAACAAATAAGATACATGTTATAATGTTAATTATGTTTTCTGAATGCATTAAACCTAATGCACTACATTTAGAAAGCAAAAGAGGAGAGGTTGGAATCCATTATTCAAGAATTGGAAGATGAGTTAATGAATTGTAAATGTTTTTCATGTTCCATGTTATGTTGGTCTTATTTGTACTGGATGTGGGTACACTCTAAAAAATGCTGGGTTGTTTCAACCCAACTTTGG
>NW_015540850.1:245184-255421 GCF_001515605.1 Sinocyclocheilus anshuiensis | reverse complement strand
TTTATACAAAGTTGGGTTGAAACAACCCAGCATTTTTTAGAGTGTATAAGTGTACATTTGGCTACCTATCTTGGCCACTCCTGTAAAACAAGGGTTTTAATCTTTCTTGGTAAAAAATAAAGGTAAAATAATAATAATATTAAATTTAGAGGCAAATTATATATTTGTTTTATTATTTATGCATTATTTTACAATTATCTTTATATTACTTTGATTTTATATTTTAAAATAAAATAATTATTTTAATTCATGAGAACCCTAGTTATACACCCAGATGGAACCAGACGAAATGTGAGTTTGCTAAAAGTAATTTGTTTATCAGCTATTTCAGCCACCAGTCTGGATATGATTTGATTCTTATCAAAACTATGAGATAACAGTGATAAGTGAGAATTAACATATTGAGAATTGAAGAGCAAAGTCACAATTATCAATATTTTTCTACTAAAACGTTATTTAAACACTATTTCGGTAAAATGAACTGTTATGAATAATTATGTTCGAAATAATTATTTTATAAATTAGCCCTATAAAACCAATAGTTTTGACTGTCTTTTTTGTGCGTGGATATATTCATACATTCATTTTTCATTAATTTTACCACAATAAATAAGTGTAGTAGGATAATGGCTGATTTACGACCAGTTGACCCTTCGCAAAGACCTGACCTGCTTAGTTACTGTTGCTATGTCCAACAAGCCATGGCACTCTCACTCCACACACCATGTTCTCAAGTAGTGAAAAATACATCGAGGAGCAAAGAGGAAATTGACAACATACCAACAGACAAGATAGAGCAGGTTACTACTGGTTTGAAACATAGTCTTAGCTTTCAAATTTTGTCATTTTGTAAGAAATTCAAACAATAAATACCATTTTGTGGCCCTTTAATGTGTCGTGACAGATCGCTGTAGCGCCTCAGTTCAAGCGGCATGTGAACCAATCATCTCTTTCTCTTTACTAGTTATAGCGCGAAATAAGCATGAATGAACGTCAGAAGGTATCTTATTTCAACCACAGAAAGACATCAATACACTGTATTTGAAGTTAATCTACTCTCCTGTCTAATTTGTTTGTTGGACAAAAATGGCAGATTCAGCATTATGATTGGTCAGATCACCTGTCAATCAAACTCCCTACGAAGGGTCAATTTGAAAGTTCAATGCAACTGCGACTAGGGGGCGAAAAGTGGCAATCGTACACAAATATCGGATATAATGGAACGGTGGTTTAAAGGGGTCATGACATGGATTTTTTCAAAATTATTTTAATATGTTCCTTGAGGTTTAATTATAATGTTAATAAAGGTTTTTGCAAAAAAAAAAAAAAAAATTTAATAAATAAATAAATATGTGGAAACAATGATTATTTTCTACCCTCATTCTGAACCTCTCCCAGAAACACGCTGTTTTATGGGCGGTTCCGTTAAGGCTTCTCAGTAAACGGCCACTGTTATGACTGACTAACGTCATTGCATCGGAAACAATATCAACGCCCCCTCGCTATTGCATGTTATGACAACATAATCAAAATAAAACTGTCATTTCCAGACCAAGCAACTAGAAATCATTTACTTACAGACTGATACAGCTACAGTCAGATCTAATACTGCTTAATTTTTCAACAAATGTTTCTTTGTGAACTCTCCATGACACTGTGCCTCATTTACAAAACAAAATGCTCCAAAGTCCGAACGAGCTGTTTAAACCAAACGCGTCAAAGCAAACGTTCTTTCTCTTCATTTGTCCTGACGACAGACTCGAGCGCGTGGACTATGTCAGAAAGTGAACGCGCATCTGTATCGAATACTCTAGAATACCTTAAAGGGAATTTGACTATCCAGTGTAGACAAGATAGCAGCAGTGATTGTAATTTCTATTTGTTTTTGACGCGACACGACACGCGATCAAGTGTCAAACCGTTAGCTTCTGAATGCCAGTGGGCAGGGCCTATGTCGATGTGTTGCTCAGGAGGCAGTGTTTATGCAAACGACTGTCTAGCTGACGTCACCATGTCCCATATAAGATTTAAAACGAGCCATTTTCTGAGAGTTATTACATGAATGCTTTTTATTGATGATGAGGAGATTTTAAGTTATGAAACTTGCAGGATATATTAACCATACAAAGACCTCTTCTGTATCAAAAGATCAAGGGAAATTTGATTTCTTTAAGGTGGAAAATGAAAGTAGTTTGAGAGGAAGAGCAAGTTAGAGATTATAAAAAGTTGTTACCATAATTGGCTAATAGCACACAAGAAACTATGCTTTTAACTACAGGTCTAGAGTTGTAGTACCAACTACAAAACTTTGTGATGCAGTTTGCAAATATCTACTGGAAATATGGTTTTGAGAATTCATTGAACTGTGTTGTTAATGATGGAATTTGCGATTACAGTTGGCAAATACAGGGTTCTTTTTGGTGGACCAATTATTTGTTGACAATTAAACCTGAAATGTGTCAATTTTATTTCATGTTAGCATTTAAAATTGCTTTGTGAGTCTATTGATGATGCCACAAAATTCACGTTGTCCCCACAGGTTCCCCCAAGCGGAGGCAGTTCCAGCGGCAGCGTGCAGCCAGCGAGAGCATGGACCAGGAGGAGCATGACGGCCATCACATCGACCTCATCCAGTACATCGCTCGCACCAAGGATGTCACCTACTGCCACACCCGGCTTAGTCCACGTCTTCTCCCCCCCATTTCCACACCCCCACCCTCCCTCGGCAGGTATCTTTAATTGCCTCGCCCATGCATTCGCTATAGCAACCATCTGCCTCACCACGCCTCATACAGCAGACCTCATTCCATGCTGGACTGATCTCAGCGCACTGATCGCATTGCCTTATCGTGGCATCATCAGCTTACAGTGCAAAAAGCTTTGCTTTAGATTTGGAAGTTGTTTCCTTGAATTTGGGTAAACCACAGGTGTACCTTTTGGTATTTTTAGCCATCAGTTAGCCTTTGTTTTGCAAAATGGGCCAAGAAGGACAATTTACATGTTTATGAACATTAGTATATTTGTTTATATTTGCTTACCTATCACAACTGACTTTCCTGTTTCTGTTGCTGTGTACTGGTCTTCTCAAATTAACCATCACAGAGTGAGTCACAACCATCTGTGCACTAATGGAGGCATCTGTTTTAACATCTCTGAATCTGGACTCCAAGCTTTAACGGAAGGGAAAATAAACAAACATAATATATTTGACATACACTACCATTCAAACGTTTGGGGTCACTTTTATTCAGCGAAGATGCATTAAAGTGGTCCAAGTGACATTAAATACATTTATAATATACAAAAGATTTCTATTTCACATAAATGCTGGAAGAATCCTGAAAAAAAATAAAAAAAATAAAAATATTAAGCAGCACAACTTTTGACAACTTCAACATAGATAAAGAAGAAATGTTTCTTGCGTATTTTAGAATTATTTCTAAATAATCTTGTGTCACTGAAGACTGGAGTAATGGCTACTGAAATTTCAGCTTTGCCACCACAAGAATTATATATTTTTTTTTAAATGTATTCAAATGGAAAACCAGTTATTTTTTCTGTATTTTTGAACAAATTAACGAGAGACTTAAAAATCTTACTATCCCCACACTGTTGACCAGTATAATGTAGACCTACACTGACATAAAACATGATGTTGTGCTATGTTGTGGCATTTTCTAATTAAATAATATAATAGGGATGGTCTACAGTGGTTAGCTACTCAACTAGTTTAGACTAGTCAGTTAGTTAGGTTGACTAGTTTACCTTCGTTTTTAGTATTGTACAACTAAGATTGTAGCAGTGCTACTTAAATTGTCATTTTAAAAATTGCTTTGTGTTTTTTACTGTTTTTGGAGCATTGCAATTTTAGGTTTATTATTTTTATAAAAATGTTATCTAAACATTTTCAAAATATGAAAAATATATAAAAGTTAAAAAATGTCTGAATCTGGGCTCAAAGATAAACTAAAAATAAACTTAATTTATTAAAATAAAATAAAATTTATTTGACAAACCCACACTAAAACAGATGTTGTGCTACACTGCGGCATTTTCTAAAGAAATACTGACTATATTTAAGAAAACGAGTTTGACTGTTTTCATTTGTGTGCTGTTCTTCAGGTTAGAGGTGGAGGTGATGGTGGAGCCCAGCTGCAGCAGAGCGATGGGTCCCGGGGTGATCGGCCTCACCTCTGAGTCCCCGCAAGAGAGTCTTGGAATGGGCTACCATCAGGAGAGCTTAGAACCTCAGACCTTGTACCGTGATATCTGGACTCTTCGAGCCTCTCTCGAGCGGTATGTCTCGTCCGACCAGAGCAGCAACAACGACAAAGACTCTGTCCGTAGTGACGCAGACAGCGTGTGCTCTTTAGGGGGTAAGACCGAGATAGGAGGGCTGCCTAGGTACCCCTCGCAGGATATTGGGGATGAGATGGAGGGGGATGCGGACGTGCCTCTAGATGAGGGATCGGAGAATGGTCGCAAACAGGATAGTGTCGATTCTGAAAGGGGAAGTGACGGGGAGCCAGGAAACCGCAAGCTGCTCCAAATGGACAGCGGTTATGCCTCGATAGAAGCACCTTCGCGTGCTCCCGAGGAGTTGCGACTGTTTGGTAGCAGCAGTAGCAGTAAGGACGGCTCTGCCGTGGAGCGCAGGCACTTCTTCAGTTCTGGTCGCAAAAGGACCGTGTGCGAGAGCTTCGACACGGACATCTTCGACGAAGAACTCGAAGAGGAACCTGCGGGTGCCAGCAGCGGTGTGGATGGAGTGGAAACGGACGAGAGCACCATGCCGTGGTCCCCCTATAGCCAGATGTTCACTCAACACGACGTTCAACCTCATCCCCCCGTCCTTTCCCGGCGTGACTACAGCATCGATGAGAAAACCGACGCACTTTTCCACGAGTTCTTGCGGCACGACCCGCAGTTCGATCAGCAGGAGTCTCCGCTGCACTCCAAGCATCGTTCCCGGGTGCACCTGCGTAAGCAGTGGCAGCGCTCCAAACAGTACAGCGACCCCGGCCAGCGCTTCCAATCCTCTTTTGACCGGTACCGCACTCCTCTCCGACGCGGTGAAACTGTCAACTACCCTCTAGAGACTAGCTACCACAGCACACTCCCACGAATCATTAGTGCACCTGACGAAGAGAGCAGCGAAGGTGCAACAAGTACACCCGAGACACCCAAGGCAGATCAGGATACCGCTACTGATGTGGATCCCGACAAGATAAGAATATCTTCCAGCACCGAAAGCAGCGGAACCATCAATGAAAAGGAAGCCCTCGAGGCATCGCAGCCCCCTCCAATGACTGACATTGCTGGAGAGCAATCGCTGGGCCGGGAGAACTCTAGGCAAACATTGCCACCGCCTGAGCCTTCTGATGAACATACACCCAAATGTACAAGCTATGGCCCACAGACAATCACAGAAGAGCTGAGAGACAAGCTAGCGGCAACACTCGAAGAGCGGCTGTACTCGGATCTCCGCAGGACCAGGGAACTGCCCGAGTGTAGTGCAGTGACTGTGACCTACACATCGCCCGATCACAGTCCAGTGTAGCATGTGGCTCCCTTCATCTCCTCGTGCAAGAACACTTTGTGGCAACTACAGGTCCAAAGTTTTGATTGACATTGGCTCTGACATTGGACATTGGAACAGGTTTGCTTTGGTCATTTAAATGGCATTGAAATCATTCTCATTATGTCCTAGACCAGTGGTGTAGAGACATTTCTTCCATGCTCAGTGTTAAATAAATGGCAATTAAGGCTCATACCTCATGTTGCTCAATGCACCAAGTCTTAAACAAATGAAATGTCAAAGTCTGTTATTATAGCTCTCCATTTAGCTACTTGTTGACTTCAAAAGCCAATATTTTCTCTGCACTAGGTAATCCACTGTGAAATTGGGTGCTATTAGATTAAAGATTGATTATATTTGTGATTGCATGACTTATATTGCAATGCTGCCTATCCGGATGTCTGTTCATGACCCAAATCAATATTATTTTCTTTTACTTGTTTTTAAATGTACAAGCTAGCCCTCCGTTCGGTTATTATGTTTTGTTTCTGAAGTTGTAAAATACTCAGTACTACTTATTATTAGCATCTGGGATTTTGTTGTGTGGTTGAACCTGCTTTAAGATTTTAGAAAAAAATGCTATAAATTATAAATCATAATTGGAATAAACTTTAGAAATTTCCTTGTATGGGTAGACATGTCTGATTACGTCACATAACTCGTATTTCAAAAACAACAGCATATCTGAAACACCATGGCACTGGGCCAGTTCCTAAGCAAACATAAGTCTTTTCCCTTTTAAGTTCACAGTGTTTATAATTTGGGTTAAATAAAATGGGATTAGTTGCACTGCACTACATCACTAGCCGTGTTAGCTTGGTCCCCACCAACACGTTTCCAATCCATTATTAAGTGTCCTTGTCATTTAATAGTGTTATTTTACCATTGAATACTGAATGGCTAAAATTGCCTCTTTGTGAGATACTGTAATTTTATGACCATTGAATTATTATTTTCTATTATAAGCTTTTCATCTTTTAAGTGTATCATTTGTTCTGTATCGTTGATCATATCTGCGAGAATGAGAAAAAGACAGAATGATTTTTGAGTATACAGTGGCAAACTGTTGTCAGGTATTACCAAGATAAAACATTAAAACACTGTAAGCAACAGTTGGGAAAACGGGGAAAGAAAAGACAGTCCTGCAAAATAATGATCACAGATATGCCTCTCCAAGGGTTTGAATCAGGCCTGAAATTTTTTAAAGAATTTCATTGTGAGAAGGGCATGCCTTTTCTTGCATGTATTTCCCGAAATGAGCTCTGTGTGTTCGTTAACATTATTTTTATGTGAAAATTACCAAGACAAGAATCCCTAGAGGTGGATGACTGCACATGCTGCCTTTGTACAGAAGCGTTATTTAAAATAATTTAAAGCAAATCCCACTGCCCAGCATAAGCAACTGTTGAATCTCGGTACAAATGCCACCATTCACGTTGATTTGAATTATTCCAATAAAATGGGATTCTAGTATTCCTGTCTGTCAGCTCACAGTATGGGTTGCATTCTGTATTGATCATTATGGGTTTGATCTTCTTGGAAGCATGCAAACAAAAGGTTGTCTTTGGCAGATTCTCAATTGTGATGTGTTGGAAAGTCTATCTTTGTGAAATCTGAGCGAAAAGGCCATTGGTGATAGAGGCTCTTGATGTAATGAAGAAAAACCTTGGGTAGCATCCACAGGTCTTGTCTATGAAGGCTCACATTGTTTTGTGGCCTTTTAGGGTGATTGTTTGAAACGTACTGACCATCTCACATGATTACTATGGTGCCTTCCTGTGTGTTTAACATTTAATGGGATAGTTCACCCCCAAAAAAAGTCCATACAGTGAAAGTCTGTGAGGTCCAAACATTGTTGTTTGGACCCCATTGACTTTCATTGCATGAGCAAAAACAGTTGAAAAAGTATTCAAAATATCTTCTTTTGTGTTCAACACATGAAAGGCAGTCAAACATGTTTGGAATGACATGAGGGTGCATAAATGATGCCAGAATTTCCATTTTTGGATGAACCGTAACATTAAGTAAGCAAGTGTTATGGCCAGATCTCAGTAGAGCACTTATTTCTTATCTCCTAGTTTGTACATAATTAGGCCAAATTACCGTACAGAGATTATTAAAAGAAAAAAAAACCCAAAAAGCTGTTATTGCATTGCATAAATAGAAATCTGAAACATGGTACTTGCATTGCATTGTCAAATACATGTACACCTGTGTTAGCGATTACAAATCCGGTCCTTGGTTTTGATTAACTGTAATCCATAACATGTCAGGGACAGTGAAATCTGTACAAAGGAAAGTAGAATTGTATATAAGCACAATGAGGTCCCAGTGCAGGCACTAGAATAGTCTATGTCTTGGATTTGACATAAACCTAGTTGGGACCTTTTGGTGATACAGTATGTGCACAATCAAATAGCTGTCGGTTGATGGATTACTGTGTATAGATTTGCATGTGATGACAAATTATTGTTTAGCAGATCCAAAATGAAGCACCAAATGACAGATATTTTTCATGTGACTCTGAGAATGAAAAGAAGTAGACTTGGTACTAAAATATTGTAAAGTATTTTAAGGAGTCTGTTATTTTAGAAGTTCTGCTTTGCTGACTTGATGAGATTTTTTGCCATATTTCCATGGACAAAAAGGATTTCTATTGCTGACTATATTTCGATGAAAGAGAAAATATATTTATGTGCAAATTTCCATGTAGAAAAGAAAACATATCTGTAAAAATCTGCTTGACTAATTACTCAGTCAAAAAAAAAAAACAACAACAACTAAAAAGAGAAAGCGAGGCAAGCTTTCTGAACGTTTGTTTTGTTTACCTGGATCTCTTTGTTTTAGATCTACTGAGCCTCGAGGGACCAACCAATCTAAACATTTATTTTCATGTTATGTTTTTCCAACTAGTCAATAAAGAATGATGCATTATGACTTTGCCCGAGTCTTTTTCGTTTTTTCATCTCAAGAGATTGTCGGCTCGCTCCGGCAAACCGTTATCAGCACCTGTCTATGTTCCACCCTGCCATTCTCCATCTTAGGTGCTGAAATATCCCTTTGGGAACATCAAATATTCATATCAGCCAAGCTAATAAATTAAAGATGGCTGTACAGTCATTATGATTCTAAATCAATAGCAACCCCAGGTAACCAGGGAGAATGGGAAAGGGCCTTTACGCTTGTGATAGCGGCTACCAATCATTTGCGCGACGGCACAAACAAAGACCACTGACACATCCTATTCATGTCCCTCTGCTGTAATGAATGTTCCTCATCTGAATTGAAGATGACCAAGTCTATGGATGGTCACCAGCTTCATTTCTCCACTGGGGACCATATGTTTGATCACAATTCAATTTGACGTCAAAACTTATGCATACACAGAATAATTGATAACTGTGGTGAGGGAAGATATTTGCCAAACAAAAAATATTCCTAATGAGATTGATAAGTTTTCTAGTCAGAAATTGGACATGAAGCCCCCCCCTCCCCCCCTAGTTACTGTTGCTACGTCCAACAAGCCATGCCACTCTCATGCCACACATCATGTTCTCACGCAGTGAAAAATATATCACAGAGCAAAGGGGAAACTGACAACACGCCGACAGACAAGATAGAGCAGGTTACTACTGGTATGAAACGTAAGCCGCTTTTCCACTATCGGGCCGAATGGTTCTCTTTGCTTAACCGTTCCATTCTGTGCCGATCTGGGCCAGTCTGCACGGATACGGTTTCATTTTCCACTGTGGTGCTGATAACGGAGCTCTTTGGAATGTAATACAAATGTGTCAGTCATTGCCTTCCCTGTTGAAAAAAACAGTATATGCTGGATAGGTATGTTTTGAAGCTGGGATGCTGGTTTGAGCTGGTTTAAGCTGGTCCTTTGCTGGTTTAGTGCTGGTCCTAAGCAACTAGCTCCTGCTCAGGACCAGCACATGACCAGCTTAAACCAGCACATGACCAGCTAAGGACCAGCTTAAACCAGCTCGCCCACCCCAACCCAGCATCCCAGCTTCAAAACATACCTAACCAGCATATGCTGGTTTTTTCAACAGGGTTGGTAAAGCAAGTGTAATGTAAACAGTGATATGCATGTTTAAGCTTTTAAATTTTTTCCCGGCACTGTTTGGAACTTTTTTAAATGCCCTTCTCTGCTAGAGACTGCGCTATTATTTTAAAAACTTTTTCATTTCTATTTGTACCCTCCAGCTGTTGCTGAATTTTTCTCTCTGCCCAAAGATCAATAAGCGCAAATGTTTAATTTCTCCACATACCAAACTGTCTCAGAAATTTTTTTCTTCTTTATATTGAACATAGCATAGCTGTTTACTTGGCTGTTTGATCAGAATCAGATTCAGAATGAGCTTTATTGCCAGGTATGTTTACACATACGAGGAATTTGTTTTCGTTACAGAAGCTTCTGCAGTGTAACAGAATGACAGTGACAGAACAAAATTCACAGATAATAAAAAATAAAAAATAGAACAAGTAAATAAGGAATAAAAATATACAAATCGACAATTGTATGTACAGGTATATAACAATAGACACTTGTATGTACAGGTATATTATGTGCAAATTGGAATGCAGACTGAGTATGTGTGTTAGATAAATAAGTGTATGAGTGAATAAATAGTGTGTGTTCCACAGTTATTG
>NW_015540850.1:243475-243925 GCF_001515605.1 Sinocyclocheilus anshuiensis | reverse complement strand
GAATAAAAATATACAAATCGACAATTGTATGTACAGGTATATAACAATAGACACTTGTATGTACAGGTATATTATGTGCAAATTGGAATGCAGACTGAGTATGTGTGTTAGATAAATAAGTGTATGAGTGAATAAATAGTGTGTGTTCCACAGTTATTGTCAAGTGTTCATGAGATGGATGGCCTGAGGGAAGAAACTGTTCCTGTGTCTGGCCGTTCTGGTGCTCAGAGCTCTGTAGCGTCGACCAGATGGCAACAGTTCAAAGAGGGAGTGTGCTGGATGTGAGGGGTCCATAGTGATTTTTCCAGCGCTATTGCTCACTCTGGATGAGTGCAGTTCTTGGAGAGTAGGGAGGGTTGTACCAGTGATTCGCTCAGCAGTCCGGGCTACCCTCTGTAGTCTTCTGAGGTCAGATTTGGTAGCTGAGCTGAACCAGACAGTTATAGAAGT
>NW_015540850.1:235078-243402 GCF_001515605.1 Sinocyclocheilus anshuiensis | reverse complement strand
CCCACTTCAGGTCCTGAGAGATAGTGGTGCCCAGGAACCTGAATGACTCCACTGCAGTCACAGTGCTGTCCATGATGGTGAGTGGGGGGAGTGCAGGGGGGTTTCTCCTGAAGTCCACGGTCATCTCCACAGTTTTGAGCGTGTTGAGCTCCAGGTTGTTGAGATATATCAAATAGCGCACTTCTGCTTAGCCAGCTAAGGAGAAACTGGTAGCCAGGCAACAGAGTGGCAACGTCACACGGCACTCTACAAGCACGGCTCAGCATGGTTGTCTAACCGTGCCGAGAATTTCAGGCCGAGAATGGTTTGTAATCGTGCCGCGCCATACCAGGCTCAAGTGGAAATACAACTGGAACCGTACCTGACAGTTCTTAGAACCGTTCAGCCCGATAGTGGAAAAGGGGCTATAGTCTTCAAATTTTTGTCATTTTTTAAAGAAATTCAAACAATAAATAGCCTACAGTTTTGTGGCTCTTTAACGTGTCGTGACAGATCACTGTAGCACCTTAGTTCAAGTGGCATGTGAACTGATCATCCCTTCCTCTTTACTAGTTATAGCACAAAATAAATATGAATGAACATCAGAAGGTATTTTATTTCAACTGCAGAAAGACGTCAATACACACCATATTTCAAGTTTAATTCCACGGAAGGTAATCTACTGTCCTGTCTGATTTGTTTGTCAGACAAAATGGCGGATTTGGTGTTACGATTGGTCAGATTGCCTGTCAATCAAGCTCCCTGCGAAGGGTCAACTATGATTTTAGAAGTAGGAAGTAGGAAATTTCTGATAGCACATGAAGGTAACATTAATATCCAGCAACATTTTAAGCTTTTTAGGCAGTCGTGGCCTAATGGATAGAGAGTCGGACTTGTAACCCAAAGGTCGGGGGTTTGAGTCTCAGGTCCGGCAGGGATTGCAGGTGGGGGAAGTGAATGTACAGTGCTCTCTCCACCTTCAATACCACGACTGAGATGAGAGCCTTGAGCAAGGCACTGAATTCCAACTGCTCCCTGGGTGCTGCAGCAATAATGTTCACGGTGTGTGTGCACTTGTATAGGTTAAATGGAGAGCACAAATTCCGAGTATGGGTCACCATACTTGGCCACAAGTCAATTCACATTTACTTTCACTTTCATTTAGTTTATGTAAAAATCCAAGAACCATGATGTGCTACTAGAGAACATTTGATTGGACAAAAATCAACGTCACAAAAAACGTCACACAACAGTTTGTTCTTCAATTTTACTTTAAGTATATCAGGGCCTTAACAGTAAATTTTTTTAACTTTTTAGTAGAACATTACCTAATAAACATGACCCAAGAGCCACAGCACTCTTTAAATCTTATTTGAGTAGAGTACTTTCTGCATGGTCACACATGCAATTTATTGCATTTTAAGCTAATTGAAACCTCATTCAGTACTTCGGAAAGGAAAGCTAAGAGAAGAAAAAGCCTCGGCTCACTCTTCGAAGCTTGGCACTCATTAGGATGACTGTACCCTGTGAAGTGTGCTTGGTGTACATACGCACCGCTCGAGGCTACCGAATACGATGTGTTTCTTATCATCATAGTGACAGCACATATGGTTTCAGTGGAAAGCGTCTTCTAACGCAATCATTTCGTAGTGGTCTACTAAGAGCAAACTGTCTAGAGACGAGGGGATGGGTTGCCCTTGCAGACTTATCTGCACATAGTTCATTTATTCCTAAAATGGAAGTGTAAACTGTGCCTAGAACCGCTGTGAGAGTCAAAGTTGCAGGAACAAATGGTGTCTGAAATATCTCATCTTCGTGAAACACAATATCCTGCGCAATCCATTAAGCAGAGATGGCCAGTGAGTCACCAGCAATGCACAAATTAATGGAGATGAAATGTAACTCACTCCCTACCCCATCCCATCAGCAGACAGAATGGTGCTTTGCAAGAACATAGCATCAACATTTCAATCGGCCCATTCCCTTCTGCGAGGGAAAGAGAGCGAGGGATAAAATGCGTGGGAGACACCGGTGACTCAGACTGGATAAGACACACTTTTATCTGAAGGTCACTCAGGCTCTCCTCTCCAATTAAGCCATGCTGAAAATGTTAAAAACTGGTTTCTGGACTTTTTGACGTACTAGACTTCAGAAGCATCGAAATATGTGTCAAAAACGATCTGGTTCCCATAGGAAAGAAAAATTACAACTGAGATGTCTTTCATATCTCAATTGTTTCTCCAGTATGTACAGTGCTGCTTGAAAGTTTGTGAACCCTTTAGAATTGTCTATATTTCTGCATAAATATAACCCAAAAAATCATCAGATTTTCATGCAAGTCCTGAAAGTTGACAAAGAGAACCCAATCAAACAAATGAGATGAAAGTATATACTTTGTCATTTATTTATTCAGGAAAATTATCCAATATTACATATCTGTGAGCGGCAAAAGTATGTGAATCTCTAGGATTAGCTGTAAATTTGAAGGTGAAACTGGAGTCCATCTGTTTTTCAGAGGTGTTTTTAATCAGTGAGATGACTATCAGGTGTCAGTGTGTGCCCTGTTTTATTTAAAGAACAGGGACCTATCAAAGTTTGATCATGTTTGTGGAAGTGTATCATGGCACAAACAAAAGATCTCTGAGGACCTCAGAAAATATCAGGACATCTGTCCGAGAACTGAGTCTCAAGAGAAAGTGGGCCATGCAGCAAGACAACGACCCCAAGCACACAAGTCGTTCTACCAAAAAATGGTTAAAGAAGAACAAAGTTAATGTTTTGGAATTCCGGACCTTAATCCAATTGAAATTTGGTGGAAGGACCTGAAGCAAGGAGGAAACCCACCAGCGTCACAGAGTTGAAGTGGTCCTGTACTGAGGAATGGGCTAAAATTCCTACAAGCCGTTGTGCAGAACTGATCAGCAGTTACAAGAAACGTTATTTGCAGTTATTGCTGCAAAAGGGGGTCGCACCAGATACTGAAAGCAAAGATTTACATACTTTTGCCACTCACAAATATTTAACACATGATCATTTTTCGCAATAAATAAATGACAAAGTATATGTTTTTGTCTCCTTTGTTTGATTGGATTCTCTTTGTCTACTTTCAGGATTTGTGTGAAAATCTAATCATGTTTTGGGTCATATTTATGCAGAAATATAGAAAATTCTAAACGGTTCACAAACTTTCAAGCAGCACTGTATATGTGCATGTATGTCTGTGTAAAATATTAATATATATTTCACCAGCTCCTTTCACCATGCCATCTCAGCACACAAAATTTCCCATCATCCCCTCTGGCTACCACCTGTGCGCCCTCAACAATCACCACACCTGTCTGCCATCAGTCTCATCACTCCCTCTATATAAGCCAGCACCAAACATGTGATTGTCTGGTCTCTTAATTCAGTATGGAACTTCTTAGCTGTGGATTACTTACCAGTGCATCAAACGGTCCCGACCTTCGTCTTCTGTTATCTGCGTTTCACCATTTACCTATCTTTAGCCCTTGAGCAACTCCTCTCCAGAACCTGCACAACAGATAAGACTATCATTCTCATGCCAGTATCATCACAGTAATGTACGGTGGCCGAGAAGTGCAAAACAAATCCCAATTCTGAAAACAAAATAAATTACAAACGCAAATGCAAATCTAAAAAACAAAATAACAAATCAAAAAACACAACAACAATTCCGAAAACGTTATAACAAGTCAGAAAATAAAACGACAAATCAGACAAACTGGAAGAGGTATAGTTTGAGACGGCGCCATTGGTGTGAGAATAGATTACTCACTGCTGACTGGATGAGACATCTGTCAATCAAGGTATACAGGAAGAAAAGCAGAGTAGTGGTAGAAAGTTCGGAGATGATCTTAAAGTAACACTTTAAATGTATTGTATGAATTGCCCTTACTATGGAATAAAAAATAAATAAATATATATATATATATATATCCATGTACATTTACTTCATAATTACTGTAAGTATATTACCTTTGATTCAGATAAAAAAAAATAGTTAACGCTAATGGGAGGGTGTTTTTTAATTCAGTGTCTATGGGAGTGAAGGTAAATTTGACAGTTCTCTCTTCTGACTGCCATTCAGTCTCTCTCTCTCTTTTTAATAAGTCATGAAAACACTATCGTTGCAATTTTATTTTGCTATTTGAGCTAATGGGAATGCAAAAAAACCCCCCAAAAAAACAGGCAGAGGTGTATTAAATTGGGATTTTTGTGGGGCAGAGAGAATTTAAAGGGGAGAATATAAATACAAAATATTAAGAGTTGAACAGTCTTTTTGTTAGGAAAATTAAACTGGAATGAGTTATATTAAACAGCATAGGGTGCTCTCACACTAGCACTTTTGGTGCGCACCCGGGTTCGATTAATGTCAGAGTTCGGTTTGTTTGGATGATGAACGCTGTCTTCCAAACTCGGGTGTGCACCCGCGAACCATACCCGAGTCCGCTTAAAAAGGGTGGTCTCTGGGGTACGGTTCATGTGAACTCCGGTACGGTTCGCTGCTGATATGAACGCAATCATACCAAATCACGGAAGTGAACCACTATTAATGACGTATTATTTGATTTTAAAAAAAGTGTTTGTGTTTCAGTCACTTTCCTGACGAGCTGCAAGCATAGAGCTGTATATCTCATTTCATTGTTGTTGTGTTTTCTGACTTGTTATAATGTTTTTGAAATTGGTATTTCGTTTTTTAGATTTGCGTTTGTAATTTATTTTGTTTTCAGAATTGTGATTTTTGCACTTCTCTGCCACCATGATCTGCTAACCAGAAAATCACCTGCTATCTGCCCAAGTGTTGTTCAATAATCTGTTCATACTATTACCTGTGTTTGCGTTCTTCTGTTCCATGACAATATACATATGTAATATATATATATTTGTACATTGTCATTTTTATTTATTTTTTGTATATCTAACTATACACACACTCATATACACTGCTCAAAAAAAATTAAAGGAACACTTTTTAATCAGAGTATAGCATCAAGGCAATTAAACTCCTCTGATATTGATCTGGTCAGTTAAGTAACAGAGGGGGTTGTTAATTGGTTTCAGCTGCTTTGGTGTTAATGAAATTAACAACAGGTGCACTAGATGGGAAACAATGAGATGACCACCAAAACAGGAATGGTTTTACAGGTGGAGGCCACTGACATTTTTTCCCCTACTAATCTTTTCTGACTGTTTTTCACTAGTTTTGCATTTGGCTAGGGTCAGTGTCTCTACTGGTAGCATGAGGCAATACCTGGACCCTACAGAGGTTGCACAGGCAGCCCAACTCCTCCAGACGGCACATCAATACGTGCCATTGCCAGAAGGTTTGCTGTGTCTCCCAGCCCAGTCTCAAGAGCATGGAGGAGATTCCAGGAAACAGGCAGTTACTCTAAGAGAGCTGGACAGGGCCGTAGAAGGTCCTTAACCCATCAGCAGGACCGGTATCTGCTGCTTTGTGCAAGAAGGAACAGGATGAGCACTGCCAGAGCCCTACAAAATGAACCCCAGCAGGCCACTGGTGTGAATGTCTCTGACTAAACAACCAGAAACAGACTTCATGAGGGGGCCTGAGGGCCCGACGTCCTCTAGTGGGCCCTGTGCTCACTGCCCGGCACTGTGGAGCTCGATTGGCATTTGCCATTGAACACCAGAATTGGTGTTTTTCACAGATGAGAGCAGGTTCACCCTGAGCACATGTGACAGACGTGAAAGTGTCTGGAGAAACCGTGGAGAACGTTATGCTGCCAGTAACATTGTTTTCAAAGTGTTACTTTCATTTTTTTGAGCAGTGTATATAAAGCCTATTTCTATTTATATATATCTATAAATATAAAATACTGTATGTGATACGGTTCACTAGGGTGGAAGGAAGAAGACAGGATCGGCGTACTGGGAAGCGAGCTTTATTTAGTCTCTTGCACACACAACAGAAAACGGCACTCACTCAGCGCTTCCAATCTCGCGGTCAATAACTCATAACACAACTTGACATATGATTTCGTGCTTCTATCTCCCGTCTCCCCGGGTGGCTCACATTCTCAGTCAGTCTCTCTCCTGATCATGTTCCAGGTGGCCCCTTTTATCCGGTCTCTCCACACCAAAGGACCGCCCGCAGATGCTGCATATGCCGCTGCCAGTCGTTGCTATAGATGATAATGTCATCCAAATAGGCCGCGGCATACGCAGCATGGGGCCGGAGGATCCGGTCCATGAGTCACTGAAAGGTGGCCGGGGCCCCGAACAACCCGAAAGGAAGCGTTACAAATTGGTGTAATCCAAACCGCGTGGTGAAGGCCATCTTGCCGCACTGGCCAGTCCTCCTCGGGCCACCCCCCGGCCTCTGCCGACCTCTCGAACAGGTCCAGGAACACCTCCGGGTCGTCCTGGGGACCCATCTTGTGGAGAGGCACATGGGTGGGTGGTGCTGGGGCAGATGTTGGTCCCCCAGGCCGAACCTCCCGGTCAATCCAGCTCCGGAACAGCTCGCGGTCTTCCTGCTGGGCTTGGAGGAGGGCTCGGAACCGCCGCTCCTGATCATCCCTCAGGCCCAGCAGTGCCTGATGGTGCTCCTGGTGAAGACCTGCGAGCGATTGAATGACCTCCGCAAATGGCGATCCTGGCGGGGACTGCATGACGGCGGCGGCTTCTTCTTCCTTCCCGGGTTTCGGCACCAGTGTGATAAGGTTCACTAGGGTGGAAGGAAGACAGGATCGGCGTACTGGGAAGCGAGCTTTATTTAGTCTCTTGCACACACAACAGAAAACGGCACTCACTCAGCGCTTCCAATCTCGCGGTCAATAACTCATAACACAACTTGACATATGATTTCGTGCTTCTATCTCCCATCTCGCCGGGTGGCTCGCGTTCCCAGTCAGTCTCTCTCCCGATCATGTTCCAGGTGGCCCCTTTTATCCGGTCTCTCCACACCAATTACTGAAACGAGACACAGGTGTTTATCATTTGCGCTTGACCTACTTACGCACCGCTCGTCTCCTGCCTCTCTCTCCCGATGCAGACCTCGCTGAACCACGCCCCCCTCGCCACACTGTATATAATTATTTTACATATATCACATATTTGTATCTATATACATAATACAGTATAATTTTTACATATTTTTAATATCTATCTTTACATGCGCGTGCACACACACGCATATATATATTGTACAATATGTAATTATAATTAAACATTTATTATTCATTATTTATTTATTCATATTAAATGTATTTGTTATTAATACATTAATACATTTATTACAATAAATAAATAAATAAATAAATACAAATATTTCTCATACCACCAAGACCAAATTATCAGAGCTACTTTTTTCTTCCTACAAATTGGGTCTAAATACATTCATATATTTATTGTGTATATTTTGTTTCTCTTAAGCAATTTCATAAGAAATAGTTAAGACAAGACTGAAAACTAAATGAAACTGAACTGAGTAAAGAAAGAGCAACCTTTATCTTATCTCTTCCTTTCTGTGTTTGTTCTGATGTCACATAAAGAGTATATCATCTTCGTTTGAGAACACTTGAAATCAGATAAATCGCTGATGGACATTCAGAGAAGTCTGCAAATTTCAAACCTTCCTGATCGTTAGTACGTTTCCCCCTAGTCAGAGGATGCTAATGCTTCCTGCCATGTTATCCCCAACCCTCTTTTACATTCACTATGATGAATGGCAATGGCTGCATAGGGAGCAAGATGTGAGATGGTTTTAGCAGTTGCTTTCCTAAGGGGCCGGGTAGGCAGAGGAAAGTGGGAACTTGTTAAGAGATTGAGCCAGTGCTTATGAATGAGTCACAGGGAGTGTAGCCCACATGAATGAGCAGGTGCCACTGCAATGGAAAAAGAGAAATGGAAAAAGACATAAAGAGAGAGAGAGATGAGGG
Source organism: Sinocyclocheilus anshuiensis (assembly GCF_001515605.1). Lineage (NCBI taxonomy): Eukaryota > Metazoa > Chordata > Actinopteri > Cypriniformes > Cyprinidae > Sinocyclocheilus > Sinocyclocheilus anshuiensis. The sequence goes on along the minus strand of NW_015540850.1, from coordinate 235,501 downwards.
GGTGACTGAGAAAGAAACATAGATAGAGAGAGCGAGAGATCCCTGGAAAGCTGATTAGGATCCAGCTCATGCCCACACATCCACCCACACACTCTCCCTCCTCCGTTTCTCTTCCTCCTCTTATGAGGATGATGAGCATAGGGTTCCTCTTGTCTGCGCCCACCTCCATAACAGCCCTGTTGCGTCATTCTTCTGTGATTTCTTCTTTATCTGTTGCGGTAAAAAAAACAAAAAACACTTGAATGGTCCTAATCTAAAGAAAGCACAACCACGTAAATGTTTAACCAGAGGAATGATTCACATGAAAAGCTTTTCAGCCTTTGAATTTTCCTCCATTACTGAGAGCTATTGTATAACTTATAATACATATATATATATATATATATATATATATATATATATATAATATATATAAAGTATATA
>NW_015540850.1:223458-235028 GCF_001515605.1 Sinocyclocheilus anshuiensis | reverse complement strand
TGTAATAACATTTTGCAAGATTACTGTTTTTTTCTGTATTTTTGATCAAATAAATGCAGCCTTGATGAGACTTCTTTAAAAAACATTTCAAGTCTCAAACTTTTCAAACTTTTGACTGCTAGTGTATATATATATATATATATATATATATATATATATATATAAAATATTTAAAGATTATACACTCCTTCAAAATGCCTTTTGGGTGAACTGAAACCAATCTTTGAAACCATGACTGTCCCCCTAGTCGTCTCATTTACACAGTTGCTAATTGCTAGGATGTCCTGTGTGATTTCCGGGTGGTTGCTTACTGACCCAACCAGAAGCTTGAATGATATTCCAGTCTCTAAAATTTCTTCAGTATAACTACAATTGATATTTTCATTAATTTTATGAATTACCAAATTCGTAAATGTAATCACTTAAAACGTAAACTTTCCTCGAGTCACATGATTTGAGGTATCATTCACGCAGTCTGTGGCACAAACGATGTTACATGTTATCACAATATCAACTTACTGTAGAAACAGAAACAAATCGAATTGAGATTTTTATGATAAAAATGACAATTTAAAATGTGATTAAAATAAAAGCTCCAGTGCTTTTACTTTGACGTGCCTCTTGCAAAATTTGGCCAAAAAATTGTGATTAAATATCAACATGATTATTATAAGCAACCCAAACACAGAGTGGATGCAGAGATGGAGCTCGTTTGAAGCAGCATTTAATGCAAAATGAGCCACTCTGAGACATTGAATGCACTGGGTCATGATCTGTTCACCTGTAAATAAACACAGTGCCGCACTTCACTCTGAAACACGCAGTGCATATATTTATATCACAGCCTTTGTGATTTAAAAATCACACTAAACATTATTACTATTGCTTAGCAAGCAGCATAATATGAATCTACCATTCAAAATATATAAACACTTTATAGTGAGACAAGTAGAATTTTTTTCTTGCATTTCATTTTTAACATGCATTATATTTAAGTCTCTCTTAAATTTGGGATTAAGCTCTATATTGAATTTTAAGATTGACTGATGCACAATGAACTGCTTCAGTCTAACCCTATTAAATCATGACATTATTTATCGCTGATTTGACAGCAAGTACATTCACTATCCTGATCAAACTCACCTACCTGTGATTTTCTAATGATCCTGAAGACATTGAATAGCATGCTCAGGTGTGTTTGATTAGGGTTTGAACTAAACTCTGCAGGAAAGTGGATCTTGTGGGCCAGATTTGAGGATCCCTGACATAGGCATACATCACAGATCGACCCAATCTGGCTGTCTCATAATCAGCGGCTGTAAACGACGGGACTGCAATGACAGCAGCACAACAATTGCAAATCTGTGGGTGTAACTGAGCAACACTACTAGCTCTTTATTAATTAATTAAAAAAAATACTTCAGATGCAGTGAAGATTCTGGGGAGTTGCTTGATAACGCTGGCCTTGAGTTATTAGCCTGTCTAGCACAAACGGCACTGTGTGTTGCCGCTTACTGTGAGTTCATTTAAATGCAATTGACCTCTGCACCTGTGGTTTATAGGTGATGGAAGTCATTTCCCTGTGTCTGACACCGGAAAACACAAAAGAATGCACACCAAACCCAAGATGTGGCCGTGTTAAAAGAAAGACACAAAGGGGAGCACATTCTATTGTAGAAGTGTGACTATTCCGCTTGCCGCAGAATGACTCACAGTTGCCATGGCAACTTTACCGCTCACCACTTTCTAATCGGCTATTTCAACAGCCCGACAGAGAGAACCTGAGCTGAGTAAAATGCTACATGCCGGAAATAGTCAACGCATGGTGCTGGACAAAAATGGTGTTGTGACAGAAATTTTAAGTACACTTTTAAAAAGGTTCCAAAAGGCAGTGATGTCACAGAATAACTATTTTGGGTTCCCCAAAGAACCTGTCAGTAGCCGGGTTTCCATCCAAAGTTGTGAATTTAACTTGGAATATCACATAAAACATTTGCGAACAAGCACAGTTTCCATCCAACGAGTCAAAGAGAACAAAATCGTCACTTCCTGATAAACTGGCACTATAAATCACTAAGAAAAGTAGAAGCTACTGAATATAATAATTTTCATTTATAATAAATTATTTGCACATCAGAGCGAGCAGACGAAACACAATGAATGCGGTTATTGCTTTCGGAGGTGGATGCTGCTGTTTGGGAACGCAGTCGTAAGACATTTCTGGTAGGCAATTATACAGAAATACTTTGACAGACTTTGCTCCGGCATTTCCAAATGACCATAAAAACATTTCAGATGCAGTGGAATGAGATCGGTCCGCTGGTTAGTCAGGTTTTGCCACCCCAAAGCGCAAAGTCACATGACTTTATTTGATGCGCTTGGAGGAATTTATTTGCAAAATACATTTTCATCTCCCATTACTCGCACAAGTCAAAAACCACCTCAAAACTTTTTTTTTTCGAATTAATACATTTTTATTTGAAATTCAGCGCTTCCATTGCTCGTTTCTGATGCGATTCAAAATGCGCATAAATGCAGGGTGATGGTAACATAGCTAGTGGACAGTTTTTAAAAGAACCATTTTTAAAGAACACTTTAATAATCCAAAGAACCTTTTGCAGTGATGGCATAGAAGAACCATTTTGCTACCTTTCAGTGAACCATTTTTTCTTGGTGCAAAAATTTTTTTTTAATAAGAACCTTTTTCCACTATAAATAACCTTTTGTGCAATGGAAAGATTCCATGGAATTTAAAGGTTCTTCATGGAATCATATATGCCAATATATAACCTTTATTTTGAGGAGTGTAAATGAAACCGGTTGACAGGTGTTTGGGAACAAGAACGATGGCATGACTGTGAAAGTGGGAACAAAAGGATCTGACTAGACTTAAATGGGTAGGTAATATGATTGATGGAGTCAGCAGGTTTTCTGTACGCTCAAACTGTTATGCAACAAATAGTTTGTTTGTCGCCATTCAATTCGAGTCCATAAGTAAATGTGGTTTGAAGTCAAAAATGTGTGTTGGTTGAATTTAGGTTTGGACCAAGCAATCGAATGTGTAAAAGCACATTGACATTGTAAGTTTGAACACTCATCTCCTTTGGACTAAAATCAGAACACAATTACCACCTTAATATACAATCAAAATTATCATTGTTCCTTGATTGAACACAACCAAGCATTATCAAAACAGGACATCGTGAAAGTAACGAGTTCCCAGAAATAAAATGTAGGTGTCCCGCTAGCATTATGTATTGAGGAACAAATGAACCATTTTAGATTTATTGCCATTTACTAGGATAATGACACGTCAAAAACTGCATTCTGACTGGTAAAGAAAATCAAGCTTAGATTATGAGCTTGGTACACATAATGAAATGTGTAATGGGGTTGGCCCTGTCTGACCTCATTTTAGATGATCAACTGAGAACTACAAATGCACTGGCAAAATTAACTACTTTTTCAATTTTGAATGGACGGACTATTGCAGAGGTCTCCAATTTGCAGATTGAGGTCTAGGAAGCAAGATTGGTTACAAATAACCTTGAATTAATTATTTGCACTTCTATACTTGATTAATACACTGGCTTAGTAAGACTATTCTGGCTATTTAGAATGTAATATTTTAGGGCATATGGCATGACATATTATTTTCAGATCAGCATTTTTATTGTTAATTTAAATTAACAACAAAAAAATTACTAGTTTTAGTTGTTACTAAAACTCAAACTGAAATTATATACATATATATATATATATATATACATATATATATGTATATGTGAAAGTTAATGTCAACTGTCCTGAAAACATAAAAAAAAACATTTTAAACCATTTGTCACTCATTTAATTTTATAGTAACATAAATTGCTTTCTGAAACACTGCAAGTTACTATTGTTTAAATAGTTGCTAAAAAGCAAATATTACAGACTTGATTTCATGCACTGTTACACTAAAACTGAAACTGCAACCTCTTGCTAAAGTTACCATTTGTTTTATTATATATGAGAACCTGCCCGCAGTTAATCTAAAGACACTGCTGGCTATTCATTTTAATATATACATATATGCTTGTCCAACTTCACCTTGTAAATTTAAAATTTATACCTTTTCAGTCACAGCAGCAGTTGCCAGCAATTCGTGTGTCATGACCTCAAAGAAAAAGTATTTTAGCCAGCTCTCCATGTTACACAAACTATGACTAATATTGCTTTTACCTCGTCACCAGGGAATAAAGCTCAATGTGTCGCCAATCAGATGCTATGATGGAATAATGCTTGTCTGAAATGGCATATGCATTGGTACAAATCTTAATAAGCAAATGGATACAAGGAAGTCAAAGATCATTGAAAAAAGCATAAACACAAACCTAAAGCTACAAAACAAAAGGCATAAGGATACTGCCACAACCCAACTGGGTTTATGATGTATATTTTGCAAACTTAAACTGCTGTATGCTGGATTAAATGTACGTATAAGAGCTTATACGTATATTTGTTGTATGTCATATAAGAGCTTATAAAATGTGTAAAGGGGTCAAAACAGCACCAGTAATTCTCCCTTTGAACACAGAAATCTGTTGTAAGGAGATGGCTCCAATGCCTGTACCAAACTGTTATGTCAACATATCTGCTTTGACGTAAAAAAAAAAAGGTCTTTGGTCCGTGTTGTTCATATTTCAGTCGAACCACACCAGAGTTTGTTTGGAAGCGGACAGAGACCCACTTTTTCAGGGAGTGTCAGCCCGCTTCTTAGGTGTGCACCAAAGTTCATATAGCAGCATTCACACTTATTCAAATGAACCACATTAACAGAGCAATCGCACCAGAGTTTGTTTAAATTTAAATTTAAAGTGTAAATGCACCCTAAGAGAACATGTAAGTTTGACGGAGTTATTTCAGTTCAAACATACAGTAACTGCTCAGAAAACTGCAGCGTTTTCTCAATTAAACCCGAAATGATTGCCACAGCAGATGTCCTCGCACCAAAAGTCATTAACTTCTGAGAGTGATTTGTTTGAAAGGACAGACTAATCTTGCCCATGGATGAAAATGTTCCAAGGAGAACAGATTAGCATATTTAGCATGAAAATAAACCGTGAGTCATGTTTTGAAGTATTATCATACCGAGGAACAATTCGGCCTGTACTTATGCGGCATAGGTAGGTAATGAGTTTTTTTTTTTTTTTTTTACATGTGGTCTCTAACGTCAGCAACAAAAGGGTGCAACTATGTGCTCGGAAGATGTGTATATTTATGTTCCCCAACCATTAGCTTGTGACAATAAAAGCGAGAACTTTGCCAGTTTTGCGGTGAGTCAGCAAACCTTGCTTAGTCCCAAAAGGATGCAAATACAGAGTAAGGTCAAATTTTCTTGATGAGGAATTCCGATAAAAGCTGATTCACTCAAGACATCATGGTCTTTATGAATATGTAAAATACTACACCTGATCCATGTTAATCATGCAGAATGTAAATTTCAGCCTCACAAATGTACAAACAAGGGATGCGAAGCCATAAAAGTGAAAAAGTTCTAGGATTCAAATGTATTTCCATGCAATTCACTGTGGCCAAAAGAACATAAGACAGACACATGCTGTGCATACAATAACTCTGTGCTTAATGCTGCTCCTCAAGACAAGGACGTTTTCTGAAAGAAGTCATTAAATATGCATATGTTACAGCATGGTGCCTACATCCTACGGTAAATCCCCTTAACGTTGATATCTGCATGGAGCTGTGCTGTTAATTTTAAAGACCCGTCTGCCCTTTTGGTTGTTTAAATATTTATAAAGTTTCTTCTTCTTTCAACCTTTGGCTCATATCCTGCTTCATGTTGAGTACTGATGTGCCCTGTGATTGAAGGGTAATTTATTTCATAGAAGAGGAAGTAACAGCTGCATCCTTCCTTATTCTGTATAATTATAATGGTGTTTTAGCCCTGAATGAGTGCTGTCGATGAAATAAGAAATGGACTGGATGGACTTTATAACTATTCTGGTTGCTCTTCTTTTGAAGAAGAAATGCATTTGGGAAAAAATAAATGCAATTCTGTTTGAAAATATTCTAAATGGGATAATTTCAATAAATAATATAAAATATCAAGAACAAGAAAAGTTGTATCAAATTTAATTCCTTTAATTTTAGAAAATAGCATCTCATAACGTTTATCTTTAATGCCATATAAACAACCAGTCACAACAGGGTATCGCTTTTTCATTCTGACATGACTAAACTAATGACAGTAAATGAGTCAAATTAATTGAGAAACTACTCGAAATGATTCATACATTTTTGTGATTCACTAAAAAGGAACCGCTTATAATTCAGAAATTGGACTTATTGCGCTGTTTGCTTTTATGTTTCGCAGTGATTCAGGAAACACTTTTTTTAGTGCTTTTACTGTATCAGTGAAAGAAGAAACTAACAGCTAATAACTATTTTATTCACATTGTAATGTTCATTGGGCTACATATTTAGGTGATTGTCACAGAGTCGTTTTAAAGGTTTGAAGGACTTTGGTGACAGTGCTGTATAAGATCAAACAGATTTGATTTTACTTGTACTATTAGTCTCTCAATATCAGTTTTCAATATCCGTAAATTGAGTGTAAAATTCAATGGCTCTATGTTTACACAGAGTATTGCCCAAGCATACACACAAGAAAAGGAATTAAGTGCAACAATAACAAATAACAAGGGGAACGAGGGGCAAAAAGTAAAGCGGGGTTAGTTGTAACATGCGTGGTTTGAATATTTCCACATGCTAGCATAATAAAATTTACGTTATTTACTAGTTGCCATATCAACATTGTATAGAGAAAAAAATATATCGCTGAACATTTGTTTGGCTGAAGTAAATTTTTCATCTCAGTTTTTAGGATTCATTCAAAATGAGACAAATCTGCTATTATTTTATTCTCCAATCTGTTATTTATCAGTTTAGATAGTATAGATAGATACTAGTAGAAGACACCAACCGGCTTTAAATTCCAGTTGCACAGATGAGGAACGTTGTAACTGCATTACAATGTGCCCCTCTATTATTAAACTTTGCTATTCCATAACATTAGCAATGTAATTTACACTATTTAATTTAATGAATTTTAATGAGAAAACATGAGAAACAGGTGAATAAAGACTGACAGTCAATGTTTAATGTTCAGAAGTTATTATTTCAAGAAATATAAAGCATTTTAGCTCATTTATGTGGGCCGTCCCAAGCATGGTTGCAATGTGTTCTCAAACTCCAAAATCAGATTATTTTTAGTTCTTAAAAAATGCCATTATTTTATTTAAAAAAAAAAAAAAACATTGTACAAAATATTTTTTTTTTCATTAGATCAAATAACATTTTAAGCTGTAATATGGTCATGTTACAACATGCCCCTCAGATGTTACATTGTAATTATGAAACAAAGTGACATATTTGTACTAGACAAATGTAAAATTACTCTGGATACAAATTTTCTTCTGAACTCCATGTGGATTTACACAAACTGAGAAAGTCAAAAAGTATAATACACATTTAATACATTTAAAATAATGTTTTAAGTAATGAATAAAATAAGATTTTATAAGACACAACAATCTAAATAAGACTGTTTTCCCTCAAACTGCTTCAAAAGCATTACAAGAAAATTGCCTACATTTTCTCTACAGAAGGGAGAAAATCTCTGTCTCTCACAGACCACTCACCACTAACCTTAGTTACCGAAACAGCGGTGACAGCCGTCAGTCCGCGTTGTAGCTAAAAATACAGTTGAAAGCGTTTGATCGTTTCGTTGCTTATTTTCACACCATTAACAGGTCGTCGAGTCCCTTCACCTCATAACAGCGCGAGAGCGGTAAAGGTGAGAAGCGGGAAAAGTTCCCGCTCTCGCTCAGCCACACAAGTTCAAACGCTGCCCCGGCGCGAGAATGTTACGCTTCAGTCATTTGTTGCCATGGCAACTGTGTCCTGGCCGTCTGTGCTAGCAAGCTTTCAAGAGTTGTGAACAGTCTATATAGGCCTATATTAAATTAGATTTTTTTTCTCCCACTGAGGCGTTAAAACAGAAATGATTCTACTTCAGTACAGCCAGAAATAAAAACAATGAGCGAATTTCGTCTTCTCTTCTGCAGTCCCAGCATTTTTAAAGCTACAAAATATAATAATATAAAATGTTATATTTACATTCCCAGAGCTACATTATACGTCAGTGCTACAGTATATGGTAAAAAAAAAAAAACTGATATTTATGTATTTTCTTAATTCTGTAATTACCCTGATTTACACTAACCTGCTGGGAGGAAGAAAAAAACAAACAAACAGCCTAACCTGATTAGCTGGTCTTAACTTGTATCCAGCCTGGCTGGTCTTTTTGCTGGTTTTAGAGAGATCTGGGCATATTTGTAGATGACCAGGCTGGGAGACAAGCTTAAACCTCCTAAAACCTGCAAGACCAGCAGACTTTAAGCTTTGTTTAATTCTAATATCTTGCAACACAAAAATCATAACTACAGTGCTATCTTAATGCTAATGTGTAATAACTACAGTGCTATATTAATGCTAATGTTATTATGAAATTATTGCATCAAGCTCTTTATATGGCAAGGCTGGTTATGTTATGACAAAGTTGTTTGCTATTTCAAACATATAATTTGTTTGTTGTTTCAACAATGGAGTGATACGGATTCAACAGACAAATAATGCAGATCATTTTTTGCCTCTTGTTTTGTATTGAGGGTTATTTTCAAGCATGTCATGATGAGTAAGACTGAATGCTTTGTCGTGATATCCCATCAGTGCATCACAATAGACCCTGCACCACATTATTCAACTAAATTAGTCTTCACTGTCATCTATGAAACGGCACTGCAACTCCCATTAAAACATTCAGTCAGTCTCTAATTACACTGTTTTAGCAGCGCTGTGTACAAATTAGTTGATTTGTCGTAGTTATTTAAGCTATCAATAATACATTAGTGTTTGACATAAAAGAAAATAATAAAATAAACATTTGTGCTAATAAATAACTAGAGCCTAGATCTAGAATGCATTTGCTAACTATCTTTGCCCTTTCAACCTCTGTACTTAAACACCTGCTACCAAGCATCTGAAGGCAATCTTAGCGCCTTTTGCTGTAGACCAGTGCTATGATCAACACATCACGACTCACTCTCATCCTACACCCACGCATTTCAAATGCAATAGCATACAATAGTTCAGTTTGCCAAGTGTCATAGAAGGTGCTAGTGCCATAACAGTGCCACCTACTGTACAGCTGGTAATATGTGGACATAGTATTAATCACTATCATCTTTCTTTTCAGCGCCATACTCCGGAGCTCATCCTTACACGTGAATTCTTTCGCTATGTTCACAAACAGTGTGACTCACAAAATGTCCTTTTCATACGACAGTTTACATACAGTATGGATGCTGCTATATGAATGAGTTGCTAATCATTAAATTCAAATTTTTTGTTATCGCAAAACCCCCTAAATATTACATGTATCCCTAGCGAAAAGTCAATATCAAAGATGGCAACGTCCAAAACACTGTAACGTTCTATCTCAGCTGACAAGATGCAGTACAAGACGTGAGTTTTTCTGTCATGTTTTTAATAACTGACACCAACTTTTTACCTCAGTGGAGACCAGAGCACAAACCACGTGCGAACAACAATATTTGGATCCAAACCTACTGTGGCCGAGAGAGCTCAACGCACTGCAAATAGAAAAAACACCTGCGAATTAAGAAAACAACTTCATCAATTTGACAACACGCGCCCTGCAAATGCTCACAACACAACCAAACAAACGCGCTGCAAATAAAATTCTTTATTTGGTTGTGTTGTGAGCCTTTGCAGCGTGTTTCTTTAAATGTTTGCGTTGTGAGCATTTGCAGTGCATTCATTTATTTGGTTGTGTTGTGAGTGTTTGCAGCACGTTTGTTGTCAAATTGATGAAGTTGTTTTCTTGATTTACTGGTGCTTTTTCTATTTGCATGTGTTTTCTGAAGTTGCAGCGCGTTGAGCTCTCTCGGCCACCTTACAAACCTTCAGATGACACACTGCTACAATCTACCCCTATGTGAAACACATTTAAAGGCAGGGTAGGTGATTTTGTTTAAATACATTTGTTATGCTGGTTGAAAGTCTCTTCACATCTCAATGTATTTATATGTATATAATCTGTGGAAGGCGTGTTCATGTTCATCCAATCTTATCGCTCTGTCCGAGGGTTATGATAGGCTGTCCTACCTGTCTGTCAACATATATGCATACCTCTGCGCACGGTGTTCGCGCAGATATTATACGTCATCAGCGCGTTCCACTCTATTGCAGACGGAGCGAGAATGGAAGGCGTTATTATTGCAATGTAATGAGCTTTGTAGAGTAATGTTTTCTCACTAGTGAATGAGACATGAGGTAATCTCGTTCCCTAATGGTTATTTTTAGGTTATTATTTTTGCAACCATAAAATAACGTTCCCAGAACGTTGCAGGGTGGTTATTTTTAAATAACCTAAAAATAACTTATTCAGAACATTCCCTTATGGTTATTCTCAGGTTATTTTTATAATCCTGTAAAACTATCTTTACTGAAACCGTAAAATAGTGAAAAGTTGCAGATGTTAATGTGTAAATGACCAGTGGTGGAAAGAGTACTGAAAAAATATACTCAAGTAAAAGTACCATTACCTTCCAAAAAATACACCACACAGACTGTTACACATCACCCTGGACTACATTTCCCATGCTCCATTGCACTAATCACAAGCTCACCTGAAACCAATCACACACAGCTGCTACCAATAACACTATATAAATCAGTCTCACACCACCTTTCAACGCCGAGTATTGTCTGCGTTTATCGCTCTCCAAATGATAGCACTTTACGGAGCCATTTCCCTGTCTTAATTTCTAGTTCCTAGTCCCTAGTCTCAGTTCCTAGTTCTAGTCTTATGCTGCGTTCAAGTCCTCCTGGGACGTTCGTGCTTACGAGTTGACAAGTCATACTTACGACGTCAGGTGCGTTCAAGTCAGTTTAGTTGGCACAAGATGGCGGTGTACCTTCTTTTAATAAATTACAAGAAAATACAACAGGGTCTGCATTATTTTACTTGGATTTTTCTGCTGCGTAACAAGAACATGACCAATTTAAGTTTATAGGACAACTAAACTATCAATTTAAACAAAAATTTATAAAATAAGCATGTAACGACCACAAACGGAGGAAAATTGCGGAGTAAAAGTACCGATACATCACTTAAAATGTACTCAAGTAAAAGTAAAAGTACACAATTTTTAAACTACTTAAAAAAGTACAATTACTGATAAAAACTACTTAATTACTTAATTACTGTAACGTGAGTATTTGTAATTCGTTACTTCACACCCCTGGTAATGACCTATACAGATGTCACGAATCTGGTCTATAAACTTCCGCTCACTCACCATCAGAGGTCACCCGCTCTCCACATGGACTCTCACACTACACAGACTGTTACAAATCACCCTGGACTACATTTCCCATGCTCCATTGCACTAATCACAAGCTCACCTGAAACCAATCACACACAG
>NW_015540850.1:215264-223291 GCF_001515605.1 Sinocyclocheilus anshuiensis | reverse complement strand
ACAAGAAAATACAACAGGGTCTGTTAACTCTGCTTATAGAAAATGAAGAGCAAAGAATTCGCATCAGGTGTGTTTTGCGTTTTTAATATTTTTTTTAGACCAGGATCCCAGTATAACTGATTTTCAGCATCAACAAACGCTAAAATACAGAGATTTAAAAAAAGCTGTTAGCTGAATGCAACATGCAACATGGCAAATCAAAAGATTTTTCACCTATAGGTGCAAAAATTATAGCATTTTTTTTACTTGGATTTCATTAACTAGCTGCGAAACAAGAACATGACCTATTTAAGTTTATAGGACAACTAAACTATCAATTTAAACAAACATTTACCGTCAACTACAGACGTTGCATCCATGGATCCATCCGCTATGTTTCTCATTGACACGCCCCCAACTCGGAAACTCGGGGCTTAAAGAAAATTTCGAGTTTCCCACTCGTAATAACGACTTTGTGGGGGCGTTCATGTGCGTTCAACTCGTAAATACGATCTATCTGACATGACTTGAACGCACCATTAGTCTAGTCTCGTTGTGTTTCCTGATTTCCTGGTTTCTGATTCTTGCCCGTGTATCTTGGATTTACCTTTTGCCTTGCCATTTCGGATACTGATTACCCATCGCCTGGACCATCGCCTGTGTTTGGATTAACCCCTTTGGATTACCCTGTTTGGACATTGTTCGCCGGAGATCGACCATGCCCGTTTACTGGACTATTCTTGTGTCTTGCCCTCAATATACCTGTTGCCATTGTCTGACCCTCGCCTGTTTCTGACCACGCCTTTGAATAAAAGCTTGCATATGGATCCGCACACCTCTCGTCTCGTCGGCTCAGTTACAACAGAGCCCTGAAATTCGTTTAATGCAGCATTTATTAAAATACAGAAATTAGATCCATCAAATCGCGATTTAAATTATAGTATTAAGCCAGGGTTAAGTTACAAGAAATCATACATTCGTGGGTTTGTTTTATCTTCATTTACTGCGCGCCTCTGATCTGCACGCGCTTCTCCAGCATGCGCTTTCACCTGTCTTTCACAGAGAGCCGCGCGCTCGCAGAATTTAAAATTCATTTTTCGTTTTACTGGCTGATTGACTCGCTCGTTTATCGATCTCTTTATCGAATGATTACTTAAAATTAATATATTTATGAGAGTAAATATGATTTCGGAAGGATTTAAAATGCCTAACAAGAGAACATGATGTTAACCCCTTAAATTCTGCGAGCACGCGACTCTGGAAGACAGGTGAAAGCGCGTGCTGGAGAAGCGCATGCACATCAGAGGCAAATGAAGATGAAACGAGGTAAATGAAGATGAAAGAAACCCATGAATTTATATAGCTGCGTAACCAGAACATGACCAATTTAAGTTTATAGGACAACTAAACTATCAATTTAAACAAACATTTACCGTCAACTACAGACGTTGCATCCATGGATCCATCCGCTATGTTTCTCATTGACACGCCCCCAACTCGGAAACTCGGGGCTTAAAGAAAATTTCGAGTTTCCCACTCGTAATAACGACTTTGTGGGGGCGTTCATGTGCGTTCAACTCGTAAATACGATCTATCTGACATGACTTGAACGCACCATTAGTCTAGTCTCGTTGTGTTTCCTGATTTCCTGGTTTCTGATTCTTGCCCGTGTATCTTGGATTTACCTTTTGCCTTGCCATTTCGGATACTGATTACCCATCGCCTGGACCATCGCCTGTGTTTGGATTAACCCCTTTGGATTACCCTGTTTGGACATTGTTCGCCGGAGATCGACCATGCCCGTTTACTGGACTATTCTTGTGTCTTGCCCTCAATATACCTGTTGCCATTGTCTGACCCTCGCCTGTTTCTGACCACGCCTTTGAATAAAAGCTTGCATATGGATCCGCACACCTCTCGTCTCGTCGGCTCAGTTACAACAGAGCCCTGAAATTCGTTTAATGCAGCATTTATTAAAATACAGAAATTAGATCCATCAAATCGCGATTTAAATTATAGTATTAAGCCAGGGTTAAGTTACAAGAAATCATACATTCGTGGGTTTGTTTTATCTTCATTTACTGCGCGCCTCTGATCTGCACGCGCTTCTCCAGCATGCGCTTTCACCTGTCTTTCACAGAGAGCCGCGCGCTCGCAGAATTTAAAATTCATTTTTCGTTTTACTGGCTGATTGACTCGCTCGTTTATCGATCTCTTTATCGAATGATTACTTAAAATTAATATATTTATGAGAGTAATCGTAAATACGATCTATCTGACATGACTTGAACGCACCATTAGTCTAGTCTCGTTGTGTTTCCTGATTTCCTGGTTTCTGATTCTTGCCCGTGTATCTTGGATTTACCTTTTGCCTTGCCATTTCGGATACTGATTACCCATCGCCTGGACCATCGCCTGTGTTTGGATTAACCCCTTTGGATTACCCTGTTTGGACATTGTTCGCCGGAGATCGACCATGCCCGTTTACTGGACTATTCTTGTGTCTTGCCCTCAATATACCTGTTGCCATTGTCTGACCCTCGCCTGTTTCTGACCACGCCTTTGAATAAAAGCTTGCATATGGATCCGCACACCTCTCGTCTCGTCGGCTCAGTTACAACAGAGCCCTGAAATTCGTTTAATGCAGCATTTATTAAAATACAGAAATTAGATCCATCAAATCGCGATTTAAATTATAGTATTAAGCCAGGGTTAAGTTACAAGAAATCATACATTCGTGGGTTTGTTTTATCTTCATTTACTGCGCGCCTCTGATCTGCACGCGCTTCTCCAGCATGCGCTTTCACCTGTCTTTCACAGAGAGCCGCGCGCTCGCAGAATTTAAAATTCATTTTTCGTTTTACTGGCTGATTGACTCGCTCGTTTATCGATCTCTTTATCGAATGATTACTTAAAATTAATATATTTATGAGAGTAAATATGATTTTCGGAGGGATTTAAAATACCTAACTGAAGAGAACATGATGTTAAGCGAGAGGTTTTTGTTTACGGATCAAAAGAAGGTCCCGCAGCACAAATTTGTACACTTCAGTGGTAAGAAATTAATGTACTGATATCCTACTTTAAGTCAAGTAATTTTTTATTCTTTTTTATATATATATCTGTGAATAAATGTCATATTTTATGAACCATACATTGTGTTGAAGTCATTTTTATTTGGTGCTGAAGAAATGTAAAATCTGGGTACTCCGTAATCTTACATATTAATGGACAGATTTAATCTTATTTAATCTTACATATGATGGTTGATGTGCTCAGATTATTACTTAAACAATAGATAAAAACAAGATGTGGTTTTTATTATACTGATTAGGCATCCATACAGATAATTTCCGTGCTATACTGGGTCACGAGTGTGCTGGATGATTACTGACGTACAGCAGGGTGATCATATCGGAGTAGAGATTAGGGGAACGTTATAGTAATGTTATGGGAAAGTTAGATTAACGTTAGAATGATGTTCTGGGAACCAAAATATAACGTTCTGGGAACGTTAAAAAAAAAAACATAAAAACATTCTGGGAACCAAAAACTAACGTTCTGGGAACCAAAAATTGTTAGCTGGGTTCAACCCTCTACCAACCCTGTCTCTCATTGTGTCGCTGGTTAGTCTCTGGTCTGCCTTTGCGCGTTCATGTGTTTTGGAGGAGGCGTGGCTTTGGAACGTAATTTGAAGAGAGGGTGGGATCTTATGCTTTCAAAGCTAGCTTGCCATCGATAGCTACCCCGAAATCTCCTACCCTACCTTTAACATATTACCGGTATGACGAAATTGTACATTATGGCTCCGTTCACACAGCAGGTGGTAGCGTGTGTTAACATCAGTTATCTGCAATAGAAAATGTACCAATGTCGCAACATAATACTGAATGTACAGCGCAATCAACATAGTTCGAAAATGGAGTAGTAACGTAGAAGTGATTCATAAAGAAGATACCAGTTATTCGTTCTGTAATTGTATTCGCGAAATGTAGGCTATCTAATGACTCGTTTATTTTTGTGAACCAGAAACATACAGCGTCAAGTTGTCAAATTCACAAATGAATGACTGTAACGAATCTAATCTTTTTGTTAACCAAAAACATGCAGGGCAAAGATGTCAGATTCCCGAACGAATGACTCTAGCAAACCTTACAGTGAATTGTTTAAATGACAACATGTTTTCAGAAGTGTTTTATAAAAATTAATAAAGCATATCACATTTTGTATTGCTTTAGAGGTGTTAATATATCGGCCTAGTTAAGGCCAAATTGGACTGCGAAAAGTCGGTGTAATATATTGCAGTAATAGTGTTCATTGTATTTTATTAATGAAATTATCTAATAATTTAACTATGGAATTGCATTTTTATATCTTGAAAATACCAAAAGAATCCTTAATGAAACTTAGCAGACACCTTCAAAGCGACTTTAAAAAGTAGGCTAATCATTCCTTCAATACAGTCAATACTACCTACTGTATCAAATTAAATCAAAATGTGTATCATGAAAATGTATATTTTTGTGTAGCTCCCTCTATATCTTATTTATTCTGACTTTGTTTGTTTCCAACCGGGTTTTAGAGTCATTATTATTACCCTCTACAACTAGATGCTCACTTAATTGTTTACTTTGTCAATTCGATGGCAAACTGTGCATGATGTTTGTGTCCTCTTCACTGGCATAGGCCTGAGCAGACATCAGTGTAGGATGCTTCCCATCGCCCTGAGGCTCCCAGGCTTCCTGCCAGTGTGCTCTCCTTTTAGTCTGTGTTGCGTCAAAGCACGTCCTTTGCAGCAAGATCTACACCCCACAGCGTAGCCGGATAAGAGGGATTAATTTACCCATCAATTAACAGCTGGAGGGACTTTAAATGGCCATTAAGAAGGAGGCAAGGTGTGTTGGTGAGGGGGTAAATGAATTAGTCACCTACTTCCTCCTTGGTGGATTTTTCAATCAGAAACACACACGAGAAGGGAATTAACTGATTATTTTATGTGTGTTTGTGTGACAAAGAAAACTAAAAGGAACTTTGATGCCAGAATCTTCAAATGTGGGGTTTTACTTCACTTTATTATTAATGGATGATTACTGCACAATGTTTGACAAAATGTTGGGCTTTTTAATAGCATTAGGCATATGCGTCTGTTCCCAGTTGAGCTTTTACTCTGCATCATAGATGTGAATCAAAGCTTTTATCTTATTATGCAACTAAATGAATCATGTGTTAATTCTGTTCTGTTAAAATCCCTAAATCAAATCAGCAAACATCATTAGTATCAGCATTATCCAATGTAATCATATTAGCTAAACATCTTTATAATTTATGTATTTATTGTTGAACAGAACTAAGAGCATCTACTCCAAAGATTATAAAATAATGAATAACTATAGGTCCTGATGATTAGATTAATGACCATCACATGCATATTTTATTTAAGGTTCATCAAGAAAAAGGCACAGTATTTTCGGGTTACTACTTTATGGTAATGCATTAATGGGAAATCCAAAGCAGCGTATTTGATCACAAGCCGTATACAGTTGGCAAATGTGTAATTCATTATTCTTGGTAATGGACAGGAATGAAATATTCAGCCTTGCTTTATACAACCACCGGTAGAGGGCATCATTGCTAAATAATGAGGCTTAAATCACTAGCTGCAGTACTAAAACTGTCAAGGGAATTATTGTGAATTATAGTTAATTTTAGCGATTACTAAACATATTAGTTAACATTAGTTTGGCTTGACATATTACAAATGCCACATAATTGAATGCCAGTGTATTAATTTATGTAATCATAAAATTCCCTGATATTTCCTGGTAAAAATGCTTTATTTTCTATAGCTATATAGCATTGTTATCCTTTTACATTAACATCAGTTTGGTTTGACATATTACAAATGTTCCAACTTCTCATGTAGTCATAAAATAAAACGTTTAAGCTGTTTAAGTGACATTGTAGTGTATTATTATTATTATTATTATTATTATTATTAGATGTATTTGAACCATTTTATTGAATAATTTTATCTTTAATTATTATTTTATTTTTATATAAATTATAATTTATTATTGTTATTATTATTATTATTATTGCTAATTTAATAAACTAATAACATATTTGTGTATTATTATTGTTGTTGTTATTATTAATTTAAATTAAATTTCTGTTCTAAAATTCTTTGATATTTCCAGGTTTGTTTGTTTAAAAAAAAAAAAATTTCTATAGCTATAGCATTTACAGCCAAAACATATATAATAGTCATCAAGTCTTACATTTCAACCACTGAATAAATGTATGGCAACTGTAAAAACATTCATAGTTCACATTCTGTACTTTTCCCCCTCCTTTCTACCAGGATCAGACCATTTTCAGATTCTGTCATAGTGGTGCCACAGCCGCGGTGTGTTTTTCATCACTGCAAATCAAAATCAGACATTTTTCAGTAAGTTCTTGCACTCACTTTTGCAGCTCATAAATATTGTGATCTTCGATGAGTGACTGATATTCATGAATAAGTGTTATAGATGAATAATGGAAAACAGCACTAAGTGAGTTTCTGTAGATCCAAACCATGTGAGAAAGTTCTTGAGCAAGTGCTTCCTTCGGCCACAAGGTCAGCATTCGCTGGGAATTATTATACATCAACAGAACACCCCCCTTTTTTTTATAAACCTAGATATAGACGGTTCATGTGATACTTTCATTTTCTTCTCCCCCTCGGAGATCAAATATACTCCATTGAGTATCAAGCCATATGGGAAGAACCTGCAAAATATTAACTGGCATGCAATATCATACCATAGCGATAGGAGGAAGGCAGGGTGTGCCAGTGAAGAAAGCATGCCAGCGCACGACTATGGGAGTTTACATCAGAACCGAAATCGTCAATATGAACCATGTGTTCCACTCTCAAGGAGCTCCTTGTCTTGAACACAACATCTTAATGAGCTCCATGCTCGGCGGATGGTGGTTTTCCACATGGCTGAACGGCCCACAGACACACTCTCATCTATTTAGCAGTCACGCCGTTGACTTCCAGGCCACGTTTTAATGGAAGTCACGTGCTGATAGGTGACAGTCCGCAGATACTGCTGCCAGGCCCCACCGGTGACCGCAGCATTGTTTATCTGGCCACAGGTGTGTCTTATCAGTTATTTAAACCATATAATAGCTAAAATATTCAGTTGAATTAAGCCTAATTTTGCCCTCTGGTTGGAGAAATTCTTGCACAGAGACTTCTGCAAAACTGACATTTTACGGCATTTTCATTCAAATTAAACCACAAAGTATCTTGAATAAAGCCAGAGCATCAGCAGACAAAAATTATAGAATTTGGTCCCACTTTATATTAAGTGGCCCTAATACCTGGAAACTCTTCAGTTTAGTGGTTTTCTTCCGCAAGAATTTCAAGGCCATTTTCGTGCCTGGAAATAAAAAGAGATAGGTAGAGGTTAACATTGCTTGGCTTTTAATACATTCCTGATTATTCTGTCGCTGACACAGAGCTAATGGCCTACTTGCAAGATCGCAACGTGCTCTTTTAAATGTCACGCCAAGACAATGTCAGGTCATGTATTAATGTGGGAAATCAATTTACAAGGGAACAGCACTTTCCAAGCAAGTTCCAATAACATGAATCTATTTTCTGGGTCTCACTTTATATTAAGTGTCCCTAATACCTGTGTACTTACATAGTAACTAAATGTGTACGTAGTATGTAACCACAGTGTAAGTACACATTGGTACATAGTATCTGCAGCTGTAATTTTTCTGTAACTACACACATGTAACAACTCTCAGGATGGTTTGTTTAAGTACAAATGTGTAACAGGACATTGGTAACAACACTTTTTTTTCACTTCACTAAGTACTCGTATAACAGGAATTATATAACATTTTGTAACAACATGTATAAGAATAATTGGAACCATTTGATCCAGGGGGTGGAGATGGGTAGGTTTAGGGGTGGAAATGGGATCCAGGGGGTGGAGATGGGTAGGTTTAGGGGTGGAAATGGGATCCAGGGGGTGGAGATGGGTAGG
>NW_015540850.1:213714-215086 GCF_001515605.1 Sinocyclocheilus anshuiensis | reverse complement strand
TTACATACTATGTACACATCAAGTTACTATGCAAGTACACAGGTATTAGGGACACTTAATATAAAGTGGGACCTACAAATAGTACATCCATTAAAATGTGACTACATATACTGTGGTTTGAGACATTTTGCACATTATAAATAAATGTATATTTTTTTATTTATTACTTCTGTTATAAATACTAGAAGTAAATACTAAAGGAAGCCGGGCTAGCTAGTTGTTCCAAGAGATAAATCTCAGTAACTATTAGGTTTTGGTTCAAACTGCAATTACACAAATTGAGTGTTTTCTCTAGGAGTGGTTTTGTATGTTGGTCAGACAAGATTCAAGTTTATAATTAAGGTAGACTTTAACTGAAAGGTGGATATTTTTGCTTAGGACAATTTTTTTTAATTCAAGGGTAACGCTATATTGAGGTAATCTTATATATATATATATATATATATATATATATATGCCATCTGAAATTTTCTTCTAAATTAGCATTTTTATCGGATATATATAAATATAATATAAGTATATATACAATGTATTTTTTATTTATTTATTTATTGTTTGTAAGGCAAGAATTTGCATTTAAAAAATAAACCAACCCTGAGAAATATTCATAGACTTACTTGCATATACATTTGCCATTAAAGTTATCTTGGTAAATTTCTTGGTTAACTGAGTTCAGACGGACCGAGATGAAGTGTGGGAGTTTTTCAGCCTCATATCCGAGAACTGACTCAAGTACACAACTGCATCAGCAACGTAACTGGCTGGAATTATCGCCCATCCCAGAAGCATAATTTACTCGGGCAAAATATTTATACAGAGGCGGACCGAAATCACTTACAACAAGCCCATTCACGAAACCGAGTGGAAACAACCCACGTTAATAGCTCTCTAGACTTCTTATCAGTCTCAATACTTTTAAGGAACGCCGCTGGTTGAAACATCTGTGTATAGAAATATTCAACAGCATAATGAACTTTTTGGCTGTACTACATTGTGTGATACTTATTTCAGTTTGTGAAATATTTGAAGATCATCGAACGAACGGTAAGTGAACGACTTTACAATATTTTGCATTTCATTATTAGCTTTCTTCATTATTGCTATAGAAGTTTGGCAACTGTAAACTACCTATGTAAGTACTAATCGAGATACTGCCATATGTTTTTATGTGTGTGAAATAAACACACGTTGGTGCGTTTTAAAGAAAACACTAGCGTTAATTTATAATAATGTTTTACGTTTAGTTGATGTACCGTTCAATACTGACAGCGATCGAGCAGCTGTTGCTATGGTTACCTCCTCACGCAAAGGCGATTTCATTGTTGACTAGCGTAAACTTTAGATTTAACATTTGTGGTTACTAAAATGTTGT
>NW_015540850.1:192459-213617 GCF_001515605.1 Sinocyclocheilus anshuiensis | reverse complement strand
GTGTTTACTAAAATGTTGTTATATATATATATATATATATATATATATATATATATAATACTTTTATGTAAAAAGCATTCATATTCTTAAGTCTACCAGACGTTTTCTTCGACCCTCCTTGTGGGTACAATAAAGTTAAGTTTGCAAATGAACCGAAAGTCAGTGCACTTTATATTTATTGCATTGGCATTTGTTGCATGTTCTGTTAAATGTGTGATATTACGTTAGTTAACCATGTATTCAGAAACTGATAGTCAACCTTTGAGCAATAAAACCGAAATAAGGCATCTTTACACAGTCAAGTTGGTTGCTCTGTGCCTGCTCACAATTCCGTGTAAAGACTTAATGCAGCATACAAGCCAGTCTAAATTAAGCCCGCTCTGACCAACCTCACCCCTTAGTATCAAAGTATACAGTTGTATTTGTGTAAATGCATTTATGGCAACTTTGAGCAGAATTAAACAGTCTATGTAAAGACAGCTAAAATGCCACTTCAAAAGTATATAAAAAGGTTATTTATAAAGGTTAATTCTAAAGGTTTTTCTTGTTAACAAAGATTTGAAATATTTTCACAAAGTGTCAATTCCCGTAATCCTGTAAAAAAAATTCCCCTTTTTCCTCGTAAGATATGAGATTTCTCATATGACATACTTTATTGGGTATTATGACATATCTGAGATAATCTTTGTTTTAGTCATCAAATACTTTCCAGTTTCATGTGCGCAACTGTGAAGGAATGGAGAAAATACATCACAAGTTGATGTCAGGGTTGTATTGTTGGCAATATCTCTGAGATGGATTATGTGTTTTCATTCTGTATTTGTTTGTCTAGCTGGCATGTGCTGGCTGCAGCAGGGTCCGGAGCACCGCTGTGACATGGTGCTCATGAGAGGCGTGAGCAGGGAAGAGTGCTGTGCTGCCGGCCGTCTGGACACTGCCTGGTCCAATACCAGTCTGCCTATCAATGAAGTCAGCCTGCTGGGATTCCTGGGAATAGTTTCCTGTAAGCCGTGCAAAGGTACCGGCTCGTATTTACCCTCCGTTCTAAGATCTCAGCAGGTAGACTGGGTTGTCCCGTTCCAACTTGTTGATATCAGTGAGAGACTCTGTGCTGAAGTCTTCTTGAACTGGTTACTACACTCACAGAAAACAGATACAAAAGAACCCTTTGGTACAGATGTGTATACCACCCCAGTGACAATATTTGTACCTTTTTTTCCCTGAGTGTTTACCATTTTAAGCCTTCTACACACATTAGAGAACATTCCTCATTTGCAAATTAG
Organism: Sinocyclocheilus anshuiensis; assembly: GCF_001515605.1. NCBI lineage: Eukaryota > Metazoa > Chordata > Actinopteri > Cypriniformes > Cyprinidae > Sinocyclocheilus > Sinocyclocheilus anshuiensis. Next base: position 212,334 of record NW_015540850.1, on the reverse strand, counting down.
GGCTGAACCCATTTCGGTTGAGGAGATAAAATCTAGTACTGTAGGCCAAATGCTGGTTTGGAGAGTTTTCTTTGCAAATGCAATTCTTCAGCAAGTTTAAAAAGCGTGGATCTACACCAGATGTTTTGTTTACCATTCCTCGGCTGTTGTGGAAATCATTTACTACTGATCGCCTTGGCCAGGTACATAGGTTCATATAAGGGCTCCAAACCTCTACTATTATCAGATGTTTTAAACCCAGAGTGTTATTACTGGAGTAAACAAGTTAGCTGACGTGATAATTAGAAAGAATTTCCTCAGCCCAATAAGCTCATAATTGTGCTCAAAATTGTAGTTTTGTGGCTTTTAGTGCATATCTATTAGCTTTGAGGTAATCTGTATGATTGTGCACTCTTAAAATTCACTTTTAGCAGGTAATTTTAGCAGATACATACATTTAAAATTTATAGTCATCCTCCTCCAGGGAAACCAAGAAATTGATGAGTCATCCTGCTCTCACTCATTTCATCCAATCAAATGCTCTCCAGAATAAGAATGTTCCTACCACTAAAGTTGTAGTGACATTAGCAACATTTTGGTGTCCAAATATGGTCCATTGTCTATTGTCAACAGTGTTGTGAAGTCACTTTTAAACCATGCAGCTTTTTGTTGGTCACCATGACAAATCTGCAGGACCAGCTTGACCAACGTTACGCAATCTTTGTGGGGAAATAATTTGCCCTTACACAAAATTCCTGATCACGTAGATTCTGATTGAAATGACTGTCTTGCTAGCTTTCTTTCTGCCAGCTAAAAACTGTCAAACAAAGGTAAATGTAACCACACCTTAATACAACTTGCTTCTTATTAGCAATAGCAAGTTGCAAATCAAAATTCCAGATTGTGTGGATTTTGCCCTAATGCTACATTTTCCAGATTGCGTGAATTCCTACTGAAATGACTGGATTTTGTCTGTAAAAAATTAAGAACAATGGCAAATGTGACTGCACTTTAATATGACCTACATGATTATCAATAGCACATTAAAATGTGAAATTCCTGATTGCGTGGATTTCACCCTAAAAACAAAAGTACTGAATTTCTATTGAAGTAACTGGATTTCACTTGCAGAATTTTGCTGAACAATAGTAAATGTGACTGCACATTAATATGACCTACATCTGATTAGCAGTAGCAAGTTGCAAATCACAATTCCAAATTTTGCACTCATACGAAATTCCAGATTGTTAGGATTTCGACCTCATACGAAATTCCTGATTGTGTGGATTTCTATTGATATAACTGGATTGCAGAAACTTGCTAAACAATGGTAAATGTGACTGCACATTAATACAACCTACTTATGATTAGCAATAGCAAGTTGTAAATTGAAATGTCAGATTGTGTGGATTTTGCTCTAATGCTACATTTTTCAGATTGCGTGAATTCCTATTGAAATGACTGGATTTTGTCTGTAAAAAAACTTCTGAACAATGGTAAATGTGACTGTACCTTAATATGACCTACATCTGATTAGCGGTAGCACATTGCAATGTGAAATTCCTGATTGCGTGGATTTTGCCCTCATACGAAATTCACAATTGTGTGGATTTCTATTGAAATAACTGGATTTTACTTTTACAGAAATTCACTGAACAATGGTAAAATGTGACTGCACCTTAATATGACCTACTTCTAATTAATAACAGGAAGTTGCAAATCAAAATTCCAGATTGTGTGGATTTCGCCCTTGCGCGAAATTCCTAATTACACAGATCCCTATTGAAATGACTGGATTCCATCCCGCACTTTTAATACAGCCCATATCTGAATAGCAATAGCAAGTTGCAAATTGAAATTCTAGGTAAACATTTTTAATTTTTCTCTCAATTTTCTCTTAAATTCAGCTATATTTCTCATTATGCATAAAATGAAAAAAATAGTTTGACATAATAGCAACTATATTTCCCCCCTTCTCTCTCCTCCCTCTCTCAGCAATCACTCTTTCCCAATGCTTATTGGAAAGCAGACTTGTTTTGCCTTTCCCTCTCGGAGATGACTGAATTCCAGCACACCGCAAAGAAAAATGTGTGCCACATGCTAGAGAGGTCTGGTCCTCATAAGCCTCAAACACAATCAGCATCATTAGACACTTGGGGTGAGGGGGGTGAAGAACCACTGGAAGTGAAAGTCTGTTATATTGTTTGATCCATGGCGTTTGCTTTCCATTATCATAAAACTATATGGACTAGCGGACCCTACTGTGTGAGCTCCCCAGTGTGTTCTCAATGTCAAAATGCTTCAAGGCATTCCTGAAAGCTCAACTCACGCTTAGCATCTGTCCGGCGCATTTGCTTACATTTGTTTTTCGGGGGCAGACAAGGCAGTTTGTAAATCATGTGTGACTGCCGGCGGATCTTGAGGAAACATAACAGGGTTATGCTGGGATTTCCAGTGGAGGTATCTGATTCGGCCTTGGGTGATTTGGTTGGCTTCACAGGGAAGGGGAGCAACAGGATATTAAAGAACTTGCAGGAATGGGAACCAGAAGCTGGGATAACGGGGCCTGAATCGTAGAAACCGTTTCTGATGTTTTGTTTGCTCTGGCTTGAATGGAGTAGAATAGACAATTATTGGACAATGTCAGTGGATGACTCATTGACTCAGAATGACTTAACTTGGAATTGAGTTCAAGAGAGTTGATGTTAGCATGTTGCTAAGCTATTGGAGTGATATGCATAAAAATACAAATATGAGGTGACAGAACTATTTTATCAACGCTTTCCAGTATTAAATGAATATATTGGTTTCCTTATCAACCTTTGTCCACCAACTTTCTCTTGCAGAGAACTGCGAGGGGGTCAACTGCGGCCCTGGAAAAGTGTGCAGGATGAAGTCTGGACGTCCCCAGTGCGTATGCTCTCCAGACTGTTCCAACATCTCCACTAAACATGCCGTGTGTGGGAGCGATGGGAACTCATACAAGGACGAGTGCGCACTCCTGATGGCTCGCTGCAGAGGTCACCCTGACCTGGAGATTATGTACCAGGGTGAATGCAAAAGTACGTTGCTGATTTTCAGGTTCCACATGCTGAGTCCATTATTTTGGTCAAATGTTTTGCAGACTGACTGAAAAGCTTCAGATTATTACCAGGACTGAATTATAAATTCACATTTACCATATCTATTCTGATAAGCTTCTAATAATATTTACCAGTCCCTTGTGAAAAAGTGCACTTGATTGTATTGAATATAAGTGACTGCAAACATTAAATTAAGGGCCCTATCATACACCCGGTGCAATGTGGCGTAAGGCACGGCGCAAGTGTTTTTGCTAGTTTTAGCCCGACGTAGTTCTCATTTTCCCGTCCTGCACCACGTTGTTTAAATAGCAAATGCATTTGCGCGCCCATGGGTGTGCTGGTCTAAAAAAGAGGTGTGTTCAGGCGCATTGTTGGTGCGTTGCTATTTTGAGGAACTGAAAATAGACTGCGCCATAGACCAACTCAAACCTGGTCTAAAGTCTGGCGCAATATTTTATATAGGCGTTAGTAATATGCGCCTATAGGTGGGTGCACAACGTGCGTACACTTTGCTTATTACACACAGCAGCACACAAACATTTTTAAAAATGAAAAATTACATTCCGCCATGTAAATAGCGAACCGCCATGGCGCGAGCGCAACTGGCTTTTAAAGGGGATGGGAGATGAGACTCTGATTGGTTTATTGCACGTTACGCCCAAAAAACACCCATTACTCATTAAGAGAATAGGGACAACCCGTTTAGATCATGCGCCCGGGCGTGCCGACCGTTTTCCCGTCGTTAAACTAGCAAAAGTGGATTCGGAGTGCACCTGTGCCGCGCGCTGTAGACCATGCGCTTAGATCGTTAAAATAGGACCCTAAGTTTGCGCTCAAGTCTATTCTTTCTTATTCGTAAAGTACATTACTTCTATACTAAGTACTCTTTTTTTTTTTTTTACAAGGTATGTGGGAATTAAGCATTAAAATTGGCTTTCTGATTTTTTTTTTTTGGCTAAATAGTGTAGAAAGTAGTTTGGACCCTGGTGGTCACTTGCACGTTGCATCTTCTTCTAAATAAGATTGTTCCATCATTTTCTTGATTCTTGACACTATTCTTTCAGAGTCCTGCTCAAATGTCGTATGTCCTGGGACGCATACCTGCGTGACGGACCAGACCAACAGTGCCCACTGCGTCATGTGCCGCACTGCACCCTGCCCGATGCCCATGGTCACTGAGAAAACCATCTGCGGCAATGATAACATCACTTACCCCAGTGCCTGCCACCTGCGTAGGGCTACCTGTTTTTTGGGTCGATCCATAGGGGTCCGCCATTATGGACACTGCAGAAGTAAGTTTTTACACACCTGCAAGATTCTGATATATCCACATTGGACTTGTTGAACTCATTGTAACGTTGTGTCTTACAGGTAATGAAGGAAGTGAGGAGAATTCACTCTTCTGAAGATGTCGAGAGCAGATCCACTCCCTGTACATATTATGATGGCACATAAGACGTGAGAGAACCTGTTTGAAACCATATAGTCTCACAACACGGTTCTCAGTTCCAAAGAACCCCTACTAGTATTTTATACGCATGCAATTCATACTTAAAGAAAATGTGTGGTTTTAACAGGAGAACTGAACTGATGAATTGACAATGTGCATATTGTAAATATACTACAAAAACATTTTACTGTGTTAATATGAGTCTTATAACTGTTGATGCTTAAGATTTTGGCCAAATTCATGTCATTCAATTTGAGAAATTGTTAAAACAATTAGGCCTAAACAGTTGATTGTTTAACTACACAGATATAATAAATTCAAAAGATGAAAATAATTTTATTTCAAGGTAAAGTTTTGCAAATGCTAATAATATCATAAGAATGTTAGAAATAAACATATTTATTCCTAATTTGTCAAAATGAAGTGCATTTTTTAAATGTGTCAAGTCTCTCAGTATGAGTCCCCTGGTGGCCATTGCAACACCATGGTATTGTGCAAAACACTCAAAAAAAAAAAAAGAGTTCTTAATTCAAAGAATTTACTCTCAATAGTCTGTCCTCTTTTGGAAGACCAAACAAAGTAGTTTCACTTTCACAACGAAACACACGGTGGGCTAGAGTGAGCGGAGGCCGGCTTGAGTGAGCGGCGGCGGGCGAGCTGAGTGAGCAGATGCGGGCGGGCTTGAGAACGGCGCGGTTAGTCTTTGCAACTTTACAGATCTTCTTTATGCACTAAGAGCTTGTAACACTCCAAAGAGAAAGGAAAAATGTAAATCGCATCATATGACCCCTTTAAAGTTCTAGATTTTTCCCAATTATAGGCCAATAACATTGTTGGGGGACTTGGAAGGATTAGTCTGCTGTCTGTGAGTCTGCCCCTTAACTAACAGTGGCAGTAGTGAGAAATATAGGGGTTATTGACTCATTTTGCTGTCTGAAAAAGCTGTCTTGTTTTTCCCCCTTTGAGAGGCTCTCCCGAATCCCGACTGCACTCCGCATCTGGTTTAACTTTGAGAGATGTTTATATTCTGATCCAGGGCTCTTTTATTGCATTGGAACTGGAATTAATTGTTTGCTCTAGCAGGCCATAACAATTCTATAAAAATGTTTGTAATGCATTGTTTCGACGTCTCCCTTTTCTCCGTGTTTAAAAAATAGCTGTTTCTGTTTGTCTAGAATGTTCCACAGTAATCCTGAAAGCAATTTATGAGCCTGATTTAATTTTCTTGTTATGACAGAAGGAGGTCATCAGGTGTTCAGTGTCTGAAAATATGTTTGCCTTCTGTCCAAATAAGAAACAAAGTTCTGTTTGTTTGGGTGTTCAAGTAAATCCACACTGTATACCACATAGAAGTAAGGCGATCTTCTTGTTATGTCTAACTTAGAATGTTTGCCACATCCTGGAATGAATTCATAGCTGATGTGACATTTTTATTCAAAATTCCATCTCTAGAGAATCACCACTTGTGCGTCACTTGTGTTGTCATACTCATTATGAGTGGCGCCCCTAATTTGTTCATGGTGTGTGTCGTTACAGGCCGGTTTACCAATTCAAAACGTGCAGGAAGTGCAACCCAGACAGTATCAAAGCATTAGTAATTACGTGTAGTGTGACACACGCAGAGCAGTAAAGTTAAATGCTGTATGTTGTCAGGATCTGCTATTAAATACATTAAGCATTGCAGCCTCCATTTGCTGGATGAATACAGAAAGGGAACCTGATGAAAGACAGCTAAAAGCAGCTTTTGACTGCTTACACCATGTAAGCAACAGACAGATGAGATAAGACTTTAGCAGAAAGCAATTTGTCTGTCCACACCAGACGCTACAAGATGAGACAAAATCAATAAAAACTACATATGTAAACAAATTATTAAAAATTAAGCCATTTTAGCATTATTCAAAATACCTACCCAATAAGATTTTTATCATGGATAACACTTATTTGTGCTCACAGAGTTAAGTTTCACAATGTTCATTTCTTGTAGGCTAGTTATTTTCAAGGCCTGAGGTAAATTAAGTGTCGCTTGGATTAAAGTCATGCAAGAATGACATTCGAACTCATTTTAGTATTGTACAAAACACATAGGCCTACGTACCTGAGATGAAAATTGTCAGCCGCTTAGTTGCTGAAATAAAAACTATTCCGAAAACATAATCATCTGTCACTCGTCACGGACAAGAAATCACCCTAAGGCTGGCCACACACTAGACGATTTTAAGGCCGATTTTAAGCCCGATTTGCATCCCCGAACAATCGGGGGGTGTGGCCCGATTCGCGGCTTGTCGCAAACAATTTTTTGTCCAAAAAATCCTCTATTGTGTGGTGTCATTACGATTATTTAACTGCTTCCAATCGAGACGGATCGTCCCCGAACTCAAATCGTAAATATCAAACATGTTTTGATATTTACTACTCTTGATCAGACTGCCTCTGACGTGATACTCGCGATAGCCAATGAGAGCGAGCAAGCATCACTTACCAGATGTTGAGTGCTTCTATAGCTGAAACTTGGCAGCCACAAACATGACATGAAAGCAGAGAACATCACCCATATTCTTTTTTATACTTTGTTTTTCACTGTGAAACAGAACACGCGCCGGGAGAGCCAGTTGACAACGCTGATTGTCCTCTATTTGTTTTTCTTCTCTAGTCTCGTTTGATCTCGCGAGTGTCCGTGAGATCACGTGTCACTGTGAAATCGTTCCTACAATCGACAAGTGTGTGGTCTCGTGGTCTGGTCGAATCATCTAGTGTGTGCGTTCAGAGGATTATAAGGCTAAAAATCGGTTGAACTGTCTTCATGTCTGTGGTCTCCCATGGCTTTAAAATCGTTTAAGATTTGAAAATCGTCTAGTGTGCGGCCAACCTAAGCGCGGGCCAAATCTCTTTGAACACTGCAGCGGTCGTGATATGACGTCACGCTCTGCCGCGTCTTTTTTTTTTTAAACGTACATTCAACATAAAACGAATAGTAAATCCAAAACGCAAGTAATCCAACTATATATAGCAGTCTGCAGCTTTAAGCCTGTGTTAATTCAGAGGTCATGATTAATCTTCTTTTGATACGAATTCACAGGTCAAAGTTTGCCAAACTTGAACTTTGGAAGGCAGCGAAATGCGAAACTTCTTCACATGAGTTTGTGTTTTATTTGTTCTCCAGAATTTGTATGTGTATTGAATGGCCTCTAAACATGGAAAAGATACCTTTGCATTTTGTACTCTTAAGCAGTGTTGGAAAACTTTCAAAAACACATTTGCTTAAGCATCAAACCCGAATGACTTTGGAACACAAACAGAGACATTTAGTGGAATATTCAAGCTGCTTTTTCCTATATAATAAAAGTAAATGGTGACCAAGCTGTTGATCGTCTGTGGTCCCCATTCACGTTAGATATATGGAAATGAGCAGCTTGGACATTCCGCAAAGCATCTCCTGTTTTGTTTCACACATGAAAGAAAGTCATATAGGTTTGAAACGATATGGAGAATGAGTAGGCCTAAATGATAACAGAATTGTCGTTTTTGGCTACACTATTCCTGTAAACTGACCAAAACCACATGCGCTTAAGGTTAACGGGTGCAAGCAATTGCATTTTGCTTCATGTAAAATAGATTAAGACAACAGTATGCATCGGAAGTTATGTAACCACTAAATGTCCCGGTCGAGTGCAATGTACAGCAAACCGAGCAGAGATTTTATCTGTTGACTGCCTGATCTCACTATGTCTCTTTGTGTGGTCTAAAACGAAAGATAGGATTTGACTTAAAGAAATGATTCTATTATGTCTCAAATTAAAACAAGACTTGCATCAATGCCTTTTCATACTGAGATTTATTTTCCAATGATAATTAGCCAATTAGCTAAATGATAATTAAATATATTGTATTTCCATTTCCACCAAATTTACCTAGAAATGGTCTTATGTTGGATGTTGGAAATGAACTTACACTATTTTATTTTCTTGTAGTCTTGATAAATGATTTAATGTCTCCTAAAATCCAATTTCTTCTCATCTGCCCATATGGGGTCCATTTTCTCCGAAATTCAGCCACAGAGTTGGCTTATGATACATGATCTTTCTGCAGGACAGGCCCTCGAGTTGACATCTTCGCATGTTATGCATGAGAACCACAAACACATCCAGATCCATTTCCTCTTATCTGCACCATCAAAGTCATTACTGGCCTGTAATGTAAAGCAACTGTAATATTTTTAATGCGCTGAGGCCTGACCAAGTCCAACTGACTAATCTGGACTGGTTACCTTCCAACTAACAGATAACAATCTAACTTCACCATGGCTTTGTGCCACCAACGAAGGATGTTTCCAGCAGCAACAAGGTACAAACTATAAATAAATCAGCTCTGTGGAACAGAAAAGCAGATGTTTAGCACAATGTCAAAGTTGCTCTTTTACATTCACTGAAAGTGGATGGTGACCAGGGGCTGTCAAGCTCCAAAAGAGCCAGAAAATTACCAGACTTCTGAAGGCATTAGATAGGAACAGATTGAGTTAGGTCGTAATTTACTGCAAATATTGGTATAAGCTTTGGTCACCCTTCACTTTCGTTGTACAGAGAAGAGCAGTCTGATCATTCTGCTATAACTCCTTTTGCATTCCTTGGATGAAAGTACATTGGTTTTCGAAACACATGACGATGAGTAAATGATGACATTTTAGTTTTTGAAAATAGGCCTTGTTATCAGGAACACGGTGTGTTTCTTCACCTCATGTGAAGCAATACTCCCAGCTGGTGTGGATAGCTCACATCAACAGTATATTACTGTTCTGTCTGATGCATGACGCCTGCAGATGGGTGTTGATGACGGAGTCCAGTTGTTCAAACCTAAACTAGCGCATGACTCAAGAACTGAGGAAGTTTCAGACTAATGTTTTGGCCTGGGGAATAGTATTTTTTATAGACATGCTCAAAATCAGGGGGTCCATGAAACATTTACTCAATGCTAGAGCTCTTTGGAGCAAGATACAAGGATACAATGTTCAGATTACACGTATAATGTGGTAATAGTGTTTGTTAAAATTAAGTGTGTTCACAAACAGTGTGGAATGGCAACTATTTCTTATAATGCTCATCTTGTCTAATTATCTCACTAAGTAGCAATAAATGTACACTACCAATCAAAACGGGGGACAATATTTTTTATTTCTTCTATTCAGCAAGGGTGCATTAAATATATTGAAAGTGGCAGTAAAGGCATTTAAAATGTTACAAAAGATTATATTTATTGGAGAAAAGTAAGGAAGTCAGTGTTATTTATGTGTTAACACCATATATCCGTACATCAGCTGCCTTTATCAAGGTATTTATTGTGGGTTTTGCTTCCGTTTTCATGTAAACGTCAAAACTGAATAATGTAAACATGCACATTCCCGTACCTATGAATTTCCTCATGATTACTGGGTAAAAATGTCAAATTTTTTTTTTTCACAAAGAGCTATTTCTTGTCAATTAAATATTTTAGAACATAACATTTGATGTTTTTAATATTTTATATTATTTGTATGCGTTTTATTATTATATTAACTGTTAATTCCCATGATTTTCCAGACCTGGAAATGATCATTTTAAAACATTTTACTAGTTTTCTAAGACAGTGGGAACCTTGAAATGAGCACTCTGTATGCCAGACAAAGTATATCAGCATTGTCAGCCATGAGCTTTTTGACAACTCTACTATGAACAAAGCGCATAGAATATTAACCAGCAAAAACGATGACCAAACATCACTGAAATATCTTCTTGAACATTCCTAAGTACAGCTTTCCCAAAAACGGGCCTCTCTGCGAAAGCCATGTGGAGTCACAGTTGAAATTCTTATGGACATGGGAGACTACTTACTCATTGAGATAAAGTGTTGTGCATGTACTGTTTGTATTCAGAGGGATTACTCACCCAAAACAGCTACGCTTCCAGGCCATGTTCACACTGACGTGAAGACCAAACTGAGCCACCCACCAAGCAATGAAATCACCAGCTACAGTCTGATGGCAGCAGTTTTTTTACGAGGATGCTGGGACAGTCAAATAATGTACAGTACATTCTACTGTTGTAATGGTTTTCACATTGTCGGGTTGTGTTTTTGTCATTTTGTGTGTGTTTGAGTTTTATGGTCGCTTGACCTTGTTGTATACTTCAATGGTCATAAGGAGAATTTCAGTGACTAGGTGTTTTATCTGATTCCCATTAAATCGTATTGTGTTATGCAAAAAAGAAGCAGATAATTTGGTAGATGCAGATATTTGTGTACATCATCATTGTACAAGTTTGTTCCATGCATTCCTATCAGCAGATATTTAACCTTCCTGTAAATAGAGACCTTTTGCAGTATCTGAATATATACTGTAAAATTCAGTTTATTCAATTGCATATTTTTGTATTGTTTACTTACATTTGTTTTTATTAAAACACAAAATTAATGTTGTGTTAATATGATTCTAATGGTTCTTGCTGATTCATGTTTAAGATTTTGAAGCCCAATTCATGTCATTCAGTTTGACAAATTGATCAAACAATTAAACAATCAATTGTTTAAATACACAGATAAAACTATGTATATATAATGCTACTGATAGTTTAGAAATAATGATACATTTAAAAAATAGTTATTTCTAATATTTAACAATGAAGTGATAATTGCATTTTTTATACCTATGAATTTCCCTATACTGCATTAAAATGTCTAGAAACATATTTCTTTTGAGAATTTGAGAATATTTCTAGTATGTTTCTAAGAAATATGATGTGGTAAATATTTAATATTAGTTTGTTTTTATTATAATTATAATAATTATTTACTTGGGACATGGAAATTATAATTTTAAAACATTTCCCTAGTTTTGTATATTTTGTTTAAGACCGTGGATATTTCAACCTTACTGCAAATAGAGACTTTCTGCAGTATCTAAATACATACTGTAAAACTGAATTTATTCTATTGCATATTTTTGTATTTTTCACTTACATTTGTTTTTATTAAAAACATTTTACTGTGTTAATATGAGTCTTATAACTGTTGATGCTTAAGATTTTGGCCAAATTCATGTCATTCAATTTGAGAAATTGTTAAAACAATTAGGCCTAAACAGTTGATTGTTTAACTACACAGATATAATACATTCAAAAGATGAAAATAATTTTAAATAAATGCTTTTCATTTTAACTTTCTATTCATCAACCCCCACCCCCCCCCCAAAAAAAAAGTATTCTACAAAATTATTAAGCCACATAACTGTTTTTGACATTGATAATAATTAGAAATGTTTCGTAAGCAGCAAATCAGCATATTAGAGTTATTTTTCTGAAGGACCCAGTGACAGTGAAGACTGGAGTAATGACTGCTGAGAAACTTCTGGCTTGTCAGAAATCACATTTTCACAAATCACAAACCAATTTTATCCTTTGCAATCACAAAAATTGTACTTGGTTGAAAATAAAATATTGGGATCATTTATCAAGTGTTTGTCACGGTCTGCCTATTGTGTAGGAGCGCAGAGCGAGGAGACGCAGAGACGTGGGAGAAGCTTAGAAGAGTCTTTAATAAGCAAAACCAGGGAAACACACACATAGGACATCAGGCTGACGTATAAGACTGGATGCAGGACTCAGGAAAACACAGGGCTTAAATAAAGGACCTATATGAGGGAATTGACAAGAAACACCTGAAATCAATGCACACAATCAAACACCGGAGAAACTGGGTCATGGGGAGCACATGGGGAGCAAAACACAAGACATGGAACACAGGGGCAGTCCAAGAGCGTGACAGTGTCAGGCCTTTTTAAATTAATTAATTATTAATTAATTAATCATAAATAAATAAATAAGAATAACTAGGCTAAATAAAATAGTTTAAATGTTATAAAATACAATAAAACATTTATAAAGCTATAATATATATTACACAAAAGTCGACAAAAATACATTTATACTATATATGTTTATAAATATATATTAAATAAAATGAAATGTGAAGGAAAAACCAGTCAACCAACTAACTACAAACAAACAAATAAGTAAAAAATACACACAAGGAGAGTAACAACAACTAATGCGAACAGGAATTTCTGTAGTTCTGAATAGCTGTCGGTACTCTCCAGACACAAATACGTCAACTGGGACAGACATGGGGGTGTCGCACGAGGATCAGTGGACACAATAGCTGAGTTAATGAGCGCAAACATAGCAGCGTCTGTGCTGTCAGATTCCTCCAGTCATGGCTCCCACACACATCAGATAAAGCTCACCCATGGGCCCGAAGAACTGAGGACTTCATGAACTGAACAACCTTGTTAACAGAAATATGACTTCAGCATACTGAGTATTTGGAAGTAAATAATGGGGGTGTTTTCTCATTATCAGTCGCTTTATAAAGCATCCTGATTTGGCCCAACCAACAATATTGTGCAGCCAACTATTTTTATGCACGCTGGTAATGTGCCAACTAAATAGCATTTTTATGTCATAAAATCAACTGTTTATTGTTCATAAAACAGAAAAAAAATGTGTGCATTTTTTTAGGCGTACTTAATGGCCTGCTGAATTTGCTCACTGGAAAAAGAAAACAAACCATGCTTTTCATAAATAATTGATTCCCAATTGTAAAACTGAACAGCCCATGTTTTGCTCCTAGTGTTACTCTAGGTCATAATTGTGGTGAACGCACACCCTAAAAATGATATCTTAAATCGCAGTCAGGCGAGTGGACAGAGAGCCATGATTGGCTGAGGGACAATTATGTGGAAACTCCTACTTTCTCCCTGAGATTCTGATCTGTTTCTGTCAACTGGAGGCATTTCAACAGGTAGCGCACAAACCCGGCAGCCACAGGGTTTGGATTGAAATCTTAAAGATATGTCTCTACAGACCATTAAATCATAATTTCTACAGCCCAAATGGGATTGTGATTAAAAGAACTTGGATAATCAATCCAAGAATACATTTATTGCCTTTCTTTCCCGAAAGCCCCAAGGATTTCTTTTAAATATGATAAAACACTTAAGTAGAGCTTAAAATGCAGATGAAGATCTTGTCCCTTGAAATCCATCACGATGCTAAACTAATCATTTTTTCATCATTTGTCATTTACTGACTGACTTAGAAAAATAAGTAACTAGTGAGAGTGGAATTTGACCGGTATAGGCTTTATAATGAGACCCAGTAAAACGGCATTATGTTGCTCATATTTAATATATCTTGTCATCCACATAAACTTCTAATCTCATAGAATTTTTTTTATTATTTGATTTCAAAGAATTAATGTATTATTTGGTGAGCATTGCACCCCCACAAAAGACCAACACTGCTCAAGGCCATATAGTCTTGAAAAACATTTGAGCAATTGCGCCACCTGCTGGTCAGAATATGTAATCAACATTTACTCTGAATTCATAGTCCACAGCATAAAGCTCAACCCAAAGAAACCACCAGAAAACAACGTCAGAATCCAGAGACATTATTACATTAAACCTACATAAATGTACTGTTTTATAAGTAGAAATAAGTGGTAAAGCATTTGCATTTGTACTTTCTGTACTCAATTTCTGTACCTAAATGTATATTTTCTAGTCTGCTTTAATGTGCAGAAACCATGGAGGTCCATTTTTGACATGTTCAAAATAGAAAATTAAAAGTCTGGAATCAGAGTGTTTATGGACAGCCATAGGCCTACATGAATAAAACATTGATGTTTAAGCCATTGGAGGCAGTAAAACAGTTATCTAACAGTACACAAATCTGACTGTAATTGCTGTGATTTATGTTGTAGAACAAAATTTAGAAGGCTCTTCAATGTAAATGTTAACTACAGACTTAATTTTACGCAAAAGAAAATGAAAACTGCTCATCTAAAAACCATGCTAATGCTAAAATAGAAAAGAAAGTCTAAGCCTAAAAGAAAGTTTCTACAAATTTCTGTATTTTTTTTTTGTATCAAACTGGGGAAATGCAGTTAGAAGCAAATATAGTCTACATATGTCTTTGGTACTGAAATATTAAATAGCTGAATCACATTTTATACCTTTTCTTTTTTTTAAATAATATAATAAATATATAATTCTAAACAAGATTTATACACTTATTTTGAATTTATTGAAACAACAAAATTAACTATTGTTTTTTTATTGTAAATGATTAATTTGGTAAGATGGTTATTTAGTTTAGTTGACTGTGTTCTTGTTTATACGGCAACATCACCCTGCACAATTTTGAGGATCTACAAGATGCTTAACCACATCTTTGCAATTTTGTATTATTACAGAATAAGACAAAGTTGTTTTTCTAATGAGTTCCCACTATAAATATCTCCATAGATGGAACATGTATATTTTTCCAAGGAAGGAACATTCCCTATATAATCAACGGAACACGCAAACAATGAGCCCAGTTTGAATCTCTTTGATCAGGATGGATTCAAACTCACTGGGGAGAGCACTGCTTGCTGCGGTGGATTTACAAACTTTAGAAACAATAGTCATTGTCATATGTTAATTATTAAGGAATATTTTACCTAGAAATTACAAATCTCATTTAGCCTACTCATTTACTTACCCTATAATGCCACTCTAGACCTGTATAACTTTATTTGTCTGTGGAAAACAAAGGGAGAAGTTAAGCAGAATCAAAATTTAGTTCTATTTTAATACAGTTAAAGTAAATGGGGTGGATGCTGTCTGTAAAGCTTCAAAAAGGACAAAAAATAAATAAAAATCCAGACGTAAAGTTTCAGGTGTGCTGAAGAGATATACTGAGGATCAGACTAAAATGTAAATTGTTATGATAATCTTCTTCTTATGAAACTAATCATACAATTTGGAGCTAGCCACGTCATTCAGTAGGCTACTTATGATGACACAGAACCAAAAATCCCGCAACTTTGTTTCATTCTACAGTACAACACGGAGAAGTTTACTAAGTACACGTATAGCTTTAGAGGAACATTGAACAATATACTCATACTTTGCAATAAAACACGAGTGCTTAGTTAATATGACATAGCCTGTTACTTATTTTCTGAAAACCTAAACATGTCGAAATCAAGGCGGTGACGTTGACGTTGACGACCGGACGTGATGACGCAGGTCCTCTAGCCTGTATACGTGCGCGTTCTCGAGTGAGCTCGGAACAAGTAGAGGACGACGAGGCTTCACTCCAAACCGTCTTTGCCTCTGGAAACAGGCCCGATATTTACACTGTTACGTATTTAAAAACATTTAACCATGAGAAGGAAGCTGTTTGGCGTAATTCTCGCCGTTTGTATCGGTTGGTTCAAAGCCGAGGCTCTGACAGGTAAGGCGTCTCGTTTTTCTGTTGATCATGCATGTAACGTTAGCTCACGAGCTCGTTTTTCACAGGCCGTCTGTTGACACAAACACAAACACGACCTAGACACAGGTCGACTGTATTTACAGTACAATAAAGTAAAATACATTGAATATGAACGTTTGAAATGGCCTGCAATGTTTAAAGGTCGTGTTAATGTTTAAATCGTCGGCAAACTGTCGCGCATGGAGCTATAGCAACAGCTGAATAGTTCTTACTCATTAAAGCTCTTCAAGTCTTCTTAAATCCCAACACATAGGAAATATGTATCCATGCTGGGGGTTTTTCTGTTGATCATGCATGTAACGTTAGCTCACGAGCTCGTTTTTCACAGGCCGTCTGTTGACACAAACACAAACACGACCTAGACACAGGTCGACTGTATTTACAGTACAATAAAGTAAAATACATTGAATATGAACGTTTGAAATGGCCTGCAATGTTTAAAGGTCGTGTTAATGTTTAAATCGTCGGCAAACTGTCGCGCATGGAGCTATAGCAACAGCTGAATAGTTCTTACTCATTAAAGCTCTTCCAAGTCTTCTTAAATCCCAACACATAGGAAATATGTATCCATGCTGGGGTTTTTTTTCTTGTACAAGAACCTTTAATCCCAACTCAGTGTTGTAACCTAAGTTACACATTTCCCAAAATTGGAGATCTTCTCTCAGAGGATCATGCTGCTTAGTTGACCTTTAATTATTACAGGAAGGATTCAACCTAACTTTGCTAGTTAAAATATTAATGGCTGTCCTCTTCCCTGGCAGGTCCGTTACTCCAGTGAATGATGTTTTAAACACAGCAAGCAGACTAGTTTTCTAGAGGCCCGCTGTCAATCTAGTAAAACACCAGTTGAGAGTAGCCTGTAATCATAAAATGGAAACCGAGGGAGGCAAAACATGTTTGTCCAATCATGAAGGAGGAGGCAGTAGGGCAGCAATTTTCATCTTTTAGTCTATCCCTGTTCAGTAAAAGGCTTAGCTTAAGCTCATTATAATGTTCCATCACTGGAAATGGCACAGGAATCCACGCAAACCCAATGAACTTGTAGGCGATCAACCGTTGCTTACTTACGGTAATGAAAGTTAGCAGTTTAGTTGGAAATGTCAGTCATGTACTGCGAAATTTGTATTTATATATATGAAATAACCTTTCCACCCTTTTAGATAAATCAGTTGGTTTGCATGATGAATGAAAGTGGCAGAGTAATGAAACTGATTTTGCGTTGTGGTCTGGCACCATCATAATTTTAGTCCCTCAGCAGCAGCTGATGAATAGCAGGGTCGGTAAATCCAAACCTAATCAGCTTCATGCTCTCAGTTAGAAATAGAGCGCTAAACACATCTTTTCTGAGGTGCTTTTCTGCACGTAAGCATTATTGATACTTCCTCAAAACGGAACAATCTGTGCAACAAGTTTACTCATGCTGTTCTTGAGTCGCCACATAGTACATAATGCTACGGTAGAACGTCAAGCTGGATGGTGGAAATTGTAGCATCTCCAAATCAGAATTAAAATTAGATTTTCCCCTGAGTACTCAATCTTCAGCTCAGCTCAGTTGTGCTTTGCTCAATCAATTGGGTTAGAGCAAATGTGCAGGTATTTATCGTTTTTGGGTGAATAGGCATGAGAAGATTTTGTTTGTGATTGTTTTTTGCTTTGTGTGCTACTGGCAGCCATTTTGTATTTAAAAAGTGTGTTTGTCAGCATGCACCATGCTTGGTTGGTGAGGATAGTCCTGTCCTTCAACTTTTTAATTGTTCTCACTAAGGCTGTAGGGATGTGCAAATCTATATTTCAAAACTCGTCACTGGGTTGCCTGAACCACTAGTTGACTAGTCTAAAAATTGGTCTGAAATAAAAAATGGTTAATGTTAAAATCTTATTGTGACTCATCAATGTATATGATGTTTTTATTTTTTTGACTGAGTTAAATTTAAATGTCTTAACTAGGGCTGCAATAGCAACGCAGGTGATGGAGATTTACCGCTGATTACAGAACCGGCTTTACTGATAAGATGCGCGTTAAATATCCATGCAACTAATCGTGCAGCCCTAGTCTTAATTTACAGTGAAAAAAACCCAAACAGATTCTCTGACACGTCGGACATCGTGAATCATTTAGGCCTAGTCTCTTTAAATCCCATCTGTCCACAATCGACTACAAGGTTGCATTGATTTTAAGTGCAACACTCATACTTCAAAATCCAATCAACAACCGATGAATAGAACTAAAACCCCTTAATTTTTGTATTTTTTATAAACTGTTATGTTCGGATATACACTGTCAAAAAAAATTCCGTAAAATTTACGGTAAGATACATGTAATGTCCAATACAGTTTTTCACCGTATATAGTAGGGGAATTTACCGTTAACCATTTAACAGGTCATTTTTTACAGTGTACATAATGCATCAGAAAATGTCGCTACTTTTATCGTGATGAAATGGAGGTAAAAAAAAAAAAGGCAATCCAAACGAAGGCAAAATTTGATATTTTGAAATTTGTCACATTTTCTGTCTATATTTTGATGAGTGATTGAGTTGAGTCTGGGCACATGTTGCCTAAATTGAAACTTATTTATTTTATGCAGTGTTTTAGCAAGCTGAATGTCCCATGTACATTTAGGGTAACAATCTTAAAAGCCTTGTGGTTAAACTTTTATGACTTGCAATGTAGATTAATGCCTTGTATAGAGAATGGTTTATCGGCATTCAATCATGAGATTGAGCCAGGAAAATGTAATGTTAAAACAGTTGACATTAGGTCAGTATTTCTTCTGCCAATTAATCCACATGTCAGCTTGTGAGAAGGTGAACTTATTGACTTGATTACTAGAATAGGTTAAGTTAAATCTAGAAGTGGCAGACTTTGTACCGAGTGATACTTGTTGTACTTTACTGTTCTCCCTGTTTGGAGTTATTTATAATTTAAGCTTGAAATATTGGGTTAATACGTCTGCCTTATGGTAACATTAAATCTAAACACTTACATATATACAAATATATACTTAAATTTATTTAGAGCTTGTTTATATGTTTTGAGTTTTGAATTTGTGGACCACTTAGTGAACGTTGGAGGTGACCTTTCATGATGGTCAAATGAATGAAGCCTGTTCTGCTTTCAAAGGGCACATGTTATTTCAGGCCTAAGGCATGTGTGGAGTCTCATTGCTCTGACTGTAATGTGGATTGTGGACATCTACCATTTTTACCCCTCGCTGGCTAACACACTAAAACATTCCTCCCTCAGCAGCGGACAAAAAGGCCCTTTTTGAGTACGTTACTCTTGTTTCAAAACCAAACACACTGAAAGCATGTGCTACACCGCAGGAAGCAACAACAGGTCTGGGGCTGATCTCAAAGTGTTCTTGTCATTGATGTGAAGGGTTGTTGTTCAAGCTGCTACGCACATACTTCCATGTCGTTCAGGGTGTGTGTATTGTTCTAAGGTGATCAGAAGAATTTTGCTGAAATTCTCCATGGGGGATTAGCACGGTACAACCTTGTTTTTCTCCGGAGAACATGCTCCAAGTCTACATGAATAGCTTCAAAATAGGGGTCGACCGATATGTGTTTTTCAAGGCCGATGCCGATACTGATTCTTACAGATCAAGTAGACGATAACAGATATTTTGAACCGATATATATGTCTGGTGTAAAAATGAAAATTAATGTCAAAATTAAGAATAACAAGGGCTCTGACAAAAACTGCCTTCCCTGATGTTGGTTGAGTGTAGTACTCCCACAGTAAACTCTTTATTTTAAAGAGTTAAAGGGGTCATATGATGGTTTTTTAAAGATCATTATTTTGTGTATTTGAGAGTCGCGTGACAGACACAGTGATGAAGCTGGTATGTGTTTGCAGTACACAAGCCACGGTTAAGACCGCTGACTCCACTGTGATGTGACCCTCTCTCTCTCTCTCACTCACTCACTCACTCACTCACGCAAAACTCTGCATTTGAACAGTCAATAGCAAATACTTAAACTAATAACAAAACAGTAGCTGATTCAGAAGC
>NW_015540850.1:154134-192081 GCF_001515605.1 Sinocyclocheilus anshuiensis | reverse complement strand
CGCAGCGGCTGAGCTGTTACTTTATTTGGAACTATTTTCGTTGATGAAATAGAGCAAAATCAGGCAGAACTTGTTTATTGAACTGTTGTATTAAATCAGTATCACTTTTGCAAACTCCTTTAATAATTACCCCTGAGTAGTATTATGTATATCATACTGCACCACAGTAATATATTAATAGATAATTTCTTTAAGCTAACCCGAACTTATATTTTGACTGGTTGCCATGAGGAACTTGTTTCTGTAGGTCTATGTAAATGATATGAAGATAGTTTTACTCCAATGAAACTGTCAAATTTTCATTTAATCTTGCATGTGATATCTGATAAAGCAGTGTTTGTGAGCGGAGCGCTGCTTTGTGTACAGCGTTACCGGGGAAACCTTGATCTCTACCACTCCAACAGCGCCTCCTGCTGGCAGAAAGTGAATCTGCATATATATGCCGCCACAAATAGAGTGCAAGTCTGTGGGAAACACTGCGATAGTTTTACTCAAATGAAACGGTCAAATGATCATGAAGTGACTCTCAGAGGGAGGCAGAGCAATCCGGAGATGTTGTTTATGTATTTATGTCCTCATGTAGTGAGACGACAGAAGCTGAAATCACCCCGAGCGTCGCACACTTTGTATGTGTAGAAAACAAAACCGCGCGTCTGTTCCATTTACATACAGAGACACGCAGAACATGCTGGATTCATATTTAAATAGTATTTTTGCGGCTTAATATTTACAGATACTAGTCCATATTGCGACTCTATTTAAGTGTACTGACCTACTTTTGATTAATTCATCCAAATTTTGACATTCCATGTCATACAGTAAATTCCATTTATATGACTGGATTCCGTCTTCCGAACACTCCATTTTCAGCATCGCGGAAATCATAGATAATATTGAGGTCTTTTTCAACTTAAGCGTAACGTTAGGGGATTGTGATTTATTGCAACTTAAGCAACGTCTGCTGCTGCCTTACCTTTGAGAGACAACTGATGCGTGATCACTGAAGCAGCTCCAGTTAGCAAAGGAGTGAGAGTGAATTCCACATTGATTGGTCGGACTCGTGACTCCCAACAAATCAGATGGGCGGTGGGCGGAGAATGCTTTAGGCCAAAGAGTGGTGAGTTCTGACAGGCTGCATCAAAGCCAAATAGCGCATTTCAAAATTAAGTTATTTTATCGGCGAATCGGTTTTAAAAATGACCGATACCGATAATCATAAAAATGCTTAATATCGGCCAGGCCGATAATCGGTCGACCCCTACTTCAAAATGGTTGTTTTTAGGTTCATTTACTCTGTTCATGTCAATTGTTTATTCATAATCATAATCTTATGGCAAGTTTTAAAGGGATAGTTTGCTCAAAACTGAAAATCGCCCTCATGTGGTTCCAAATCTGATCAAAGACTTTCTTCTGGTGGAAATCAAGAGATGATATTCTGAAAAAGTGTTTTGAATCCATTTAAATTGGTCAAAATAACTTTTTTTTAATGTTCCATGGTCGGGGAAAAAAAAAAAAAAAACTCATACAGGTTTGGTACGACATGATGGTGAGTAAATGATGACAGAATTTCCTGTTTTGAGTGAACTACCTCTTTAAGCTTCATCAGTCATCAACATTACATTCATCCCTTTATTTCATGTGAATTTAATTTTTCATTGCATTTCTTGATATGCTAACCTTTGGTTTTAATGCATGCTTCAACTAATTGTCTTTTTAAAATGCTTGCTTCTAATGTTCTTCAGTTGGGTTTTGGTTATCATGAAGCCTTGAAGTCTTGCATCATGATGCTCAAAATCCAGTTTGTTTTTTGTGTATGCCTTCTTTGTTTTCCATTCTAACGTTTCTCTTTTTCTTTTCTTCTCTGCCTGCCTGTCTGCTAATCATTATTCATATCATCTCAATGAACTGTCCACCCTAAACCCAAATCACCCATCAAATGTTCAGCGGGCTTCATAAAATCGCCTTGTCTCAGATGAAACTCATAGAAGACAGTGCCGAGCTGGATTGCGAGGTCATAGGGAACCCCATCCCGGAAGTTCAGTGGTGGTTCATTGAGGGTGAAGAGCCGATTGAAACGGTCACTCAGCTGTTTGACGGCGCGAGAGAGGATCGCGTACACATCAATGCCACCTATATCAACCACGCCACCAGCACACTCATCCTCACCAACCTAACACTCAACGACACGGGTGTTTACGAGTGCCGTGCGTCAAACGACCCCGACCGCAATGACCTCAGGACCCCACCCAAAGTCAAGTGGATTCGCTCACAAGCGAACGTTATAGTGTTTGAACGTGAGTTACGTTGTGGTATCTCAACGTCTCCACTAGCGTATAGGAGGAAGTCCTGTAGATTCAGACTCTCCCTTGCCTTGCCCTCCTCCTTCCTTTTTTTTCCTTTGACCAGAGACCAGGTCACATGACTACTTTAGCGCCATCTGTTCTTTCATAGTAATCTGATGCCTTCTGAGCATATCACTGTCTAGAGCTTGAGATGAAGTTGAACCTTTTAAAGAAATGGCATTGATCGGTTAATGTTACTGCCGGTCAGAAGGTGTTAAACGCACTAATTGGCCTTTATTTCTGAAAAAGGGCTCTGATTATGTCTCATTAACGTGGTTTGCTTTCAGTAAACATCTAAAAAGCTGTTTAGATGTGTTGCTTAACCCTTCTGGTGGTCTTAGAGAAAAACTAGTTCTTTCCACAATAGGTTTTCATAAGCTCATGGTCTCCAAACCAGTTGCTGGTTGGCTTATTTTGTTCCCTCTTCCCATTCGTTTTCATTACAGACTTCTCACTCAATGTTTCCCAGTAGCCCAAATGTACCTTCACTTCTCCTTTGATAGAGCACAATGTGCCTTACAGCACACATTGTGGTGAACATCCGGACAGCAATGTTCCGTTCCGTTCCATCATGTGTCCAAAAATGTAATTTTTTTTACAGTGCCACATCAAATCCAGAGGTTGGTAGAGTCATTTTCAGCAGTGAGCTTTTGTTTTTGTTAATTTTTTTTTTCTGTTAAAGAGTCATGTTATGAAAGTTGATGTTTGTGTAACTTTTGCTACTTTTATGCCTTGACAGATGCAGCCATCACGACCAAACCAGAGGTGGTGAATGACCAGAACCAGACCTCTGCAACACTCAGCTGCAACCTTACCAACCCTTCTTCTCCCATCAAAGGCTACTATTGGACCCATAATGGCAAGACCATTGACAAATCGGAGTCAACCACTGGAAAAGCTTTCATTGAACACGAGTATGTTCCTCAACTTTATGTAAATGATTGTATCACTAAAGAAGAGTGAAATATAGCTCTCTAATTTCAGTATAAGTTTCTCAGATTTAGTGTTTACGGGTCTATTAAGTATAATGCAGCTGCTCAGTTTGTGTAATGGGGTTGTTAGCAGCAGTAGCGTGATTAAGAGCCTCCGGCACTCCACGTTCACTGACCCTAATTCCCATTAGAACTGCTGGGTCGGAAAAATATCCATGGGGATGCCTGAGCGGCGTATTTGAAAAGCTGTTTACTTTTCTATTTCAAATTTCCTTTACTTGTATTGTCCTACCCTCCACCTTTATTGCTACGGTGCTGTTGTTATATCGAGGGATCTCAATTGGCATATAAAACTTTGTTAAAATTTGAAATCCTTTTTTTTTTTTTTGTCTCATTGCTTGTTTTTCTTTCTGTGGCAGAATTAAAAAGATTGATTACCACTCTGCTGGACTATATGCATGTGTCTTCCAAACAGAACCTGAGGTTAATGCGACCATTGAAGTTAAAGGTAAGAAAGTTTGACTGACAGATTACTGCATCTGTTATCCATCATGCATTACATGCATTTTTCAGGTATATTGTACTCATCACCCATAATTATACTTTTCCTGTAAGTTCTCCCACATGTAGTGGCCTACAAACACTCTGAAAATGCTAATGAGAAAGACAAGGCTGTCCTAATATGTGTGAGCCATGGATACCCCCTGCCTACTGACTGGAGTTGGTATAAGCTCAGTGAAGATGAAAGTGAAAAGGTAAATAAAGCTTGTTGTAATAACATGAGATTGGTACCAGGGGTGTATTCCAGAAAGTGGGTTTTGTTGGAAACTCAGAGTTTGTTAACCCCAGAAAAGGGAAACTCAGTGTTTTCGGTTCCAATAAAAGACAACACTTAAACCTCTCGGTAAGTTACCATAGTAACTTACTCTGTGAACCTAACCTGGTCAGGAGCAGGTTTTCTTCGGTAAACCCAGAGTTTCTTTCGGTCTCCTCCCCCTTTTTAAAGCGTAAGCGATGTTTCAATTCATTCATTCATTCTGCAAAAAATGCTTTTATTGCTGAGATGTTTGCCTTATTTCAAGTACAAATATCTAAAAATTCTTAAATCATGATGCATTTTCTATATAAAAAAAAAAATACAATATTTAGTCTTGTTTCCTGGGGAAAACTATCTGCCAGTGGGGTAAGAACTTGCATTTTCATCATGCAGACACTGTAAATGTGACAAAAATGGCATGTCTTTTTACTGAGGATTTTGCTGTGTATGTTGTATCTATCCAAACTATCTATGTACCTAACTATCTATATCTATCTATGTTTTGTACCTGTAAATGTTTTTGTTATATTTTATTTTTTCCATACAAACATGAAAAAAGGTCTGCAATATTTATTTAATTATTTATTTATGTTATATTTTTCTGTAGTTAAGGGGCAGCACAAGTGGCTCAGTGGGAAGCACTGTCTCTTCACAGCAAGAAGTGTCCCCGGTCCGAGTCCCAACTGAGTCAGAAAGCCTTTCCTTCAGATCTGGTTTCCCTCACAATCCAAAGATGTGTGAATTACAGATGCTAAGTTGTCTAAAGCTGAGTGAAGTTTTTTTTCTCTCCATGATTTTTGGACAAACACACACTGTCTGTGAGTTGCTTTGCAATTACAAATGGAAATTACATTGAAATAAATGTGATTTTTAATTTAATGCATCTTGAGAATGTTTATTTGGCCCAGAAACCGTATAAATTATGTCTAAATGAGACCTTAAATGATGTTGAAAATATGTCCACAATGACCACATTTGAACTAGTTTTTAACCTTGTACAGAGGTTCCATGAATGTCTATATCAGACATGCAGAACACGTCAAAAAAAGACATCATAAAAACCATTAACCAAACCACAGTCAAATGTTTTCATTACCCTAATTAAGAAATGTAGCATGTTGGATTAGAGAACATTTAATTATGTGAAAAAGCATTAGACTATGTGGGAAAAGCTGCTGCACATTGAAATAGATATACACTGAATGATATTTATTGAATGTCAAATATTTGTAAAGTCATGTAACGTTAGCCTACACCCATTTCACGCTTGAAGCTTTACCTGATTGAATTGTTTAAATTTTTTCTGCTGCCACGTTGTTTTCCTTTTTTTATCCGTGGGATAAATGAATATTATAAATAATATAATATATTATATATAATATAAAATTAATATTAGTTCAATAAATTACCTTTCTGCCAGTTTTCACTTCTGATAACATTGATTTAGAATTAAAGTTACGTATTCCGTAGTATGCGGAAGTCTTTTTGGCGGGAGCTGTTGCCATGGTGAATCATAATTTCAGGGCTCCATTGATCATGGCTTTTCATAGTCGTGGTGCACGCGCTAAACTCAGTCATCCTACTCGGAGGGGATTGAACTAACTCTGTTCAGCTGTTCTGAAACTGAAAACTCCTTTCTGGATTACACCCCTGGCCATTCGATTTGAAGGTTGGATAAGGTTGCAAAGGTGTGTTAAATGACACTTGGCATTATGAACATGTATTAACCTAGCTGTAGCGTCTATCCGTTTATTGCATGACAAGACTTTTGTAGTTCAAAAACTCAAAACTAAAAGATCAACTTGAAGCTTTCAAGCCTTTCCACTGATGCGATGGAGACATTATGACATTTACAATTGTTATGGTTGTGTTGTAATACTATATTTAATAGTACAATACTTAATAAAATTAATAATAATAATGACAAATGTACTGCTAGTAGTTATGTTAATAGAATTATTATAGGCATATGCCGGTATCAAATTTTCATGTTGCGATTAATTACTAATGCTTTTATCACGGTATACGGTATTATCACAATATTGAAATTTAGTTGCAAAAAGTGTTGTCATAATACAGTATAACCGGTTTAACTTTTTTCTTACAACAAAAATAACTGAACATTTAAATACAATAAAGCAATACACAAAAAAATGTATAAAGTGAACAATTTTACAAAGATTAAAGTGCAAAAGAATTATAAAGACCAATAGGTAACACTTTACAATAAGATCTCATTAGTTAACCTTAATTAATGCATTAACGTTAATAATTAGCAATAGCTATATTTGCTACACAAGTTATTAATATTTGTTAAAAAATACAACTCATTTAATGAGCTAACATGAACTAACACAGTTGCAACTTTTGATTTCAACGCGATTTCAATTTTTCCTTTCTCTTTGGAGTGTTACAAGCTCTTGGTGCATAAAGAAGATCTGTAAAGTTGCAAAGACTAAAATCTCAAATCCAAAGAGATATTCTTTATAAAAGTTAAGAGTCAGCCACGCCTACCTAAAACGGCTGGTTCTAACACGCCCCCACATATCTACGTTGCTATGTGGGAAGATTTGCATAGCGCCAATCTTGCAAACGCATAATCGGCTCACTTCACAGTGAGGCGGTGGTCACGCTGAACGCAACAGATTGTACAATGGAGCAGTGTAACTTTTTTTGTTTCTTTAACGTGAGGCGCCGGTGAGATGGTCATACCAACGCTGGTTGGTTATACAGATAGAAGCAAGACAACATTCAAAACTGTCAAGCTTTTGCAAAATAAATAAAACGGTAAAGCTTTTGCAAGAAAAACTACTTTCTGCTGTCTCGTTTTGCTTTCCGAGAACTTTGGAACATGTCACAGTGAACCATAACTCACATTTTTTCTTTCGTTTTGTTAATCTCAATGATTTAAGTGAAATGTATTTTGTGTATAATGCCTTTATATTTCTTTTTATGTAAGCCTATAGTTTCGTTCTGTTTTCTCTGTTCACAGAAGTGCTGCATGTGCGTTTGAT
Organism: Sinocyclocheilus anshuiensis; assembly: GCF_001515605.1. Classification (NCBI taxonomy): domain Eukaryota; kingdom Metazoa; phylum Chordata; class Actinopteri; order Cypriniformes; family Cyprinidae; genus Sinocyclocheilus; species Sinocyclocheilus anshuiensis. Next base: position 184,976 of record NW_015540850.1, on the reverse strand, counting down.
CTGTTGAATCCTCCTTACACTATCCTCGGATAAACTCTTAACACCTTTGCATTGCCATTGCGACTTCCCTATGATGAGTTCACAGCTGAGTGTGGGCCTTTCACTCGCTGGACGCGTCAACTCACATTTGCATAGGCCGTACTACTGGAATTCGTGATTGGTTGACAGCAAATTTCAAATATTAAATGGAACGATAAAATAACGTTATTAACCGGTTAATGGCCATTTCAAATGTTCGATTCTGTTCGGAACTATAAAATTTGATTTCGTTTCTGGTTCCGTTCCTGTCAAAATGTTGTTTGTTTCCAGCTTTCGTTTTCGTTCCTTGAACCAGTTCAGAGCCCTGCTACTAATAAAATAATCATTATTAATTTAACTTACAGTGGTAGTAATTACATTAATATAATTATTGTTGTTCAACCTATTGTCCAGTACTATATTGCATAAAATATCTGATATTATGTTATTATATAATGTATTTTATATTATATAATGTATTTTGTTATATGTATACAATGCATTCATTCTTATTAATTATTTAATTTATTGTCTAATAATTATATATTTAATAATTATGTTTGGATGGTTGTTAATAATAACTGTTGTTGTGTGCTTGTAGTTATTAGAAATAGCCTTAGGCGGATGATACACGGGGCAACTTTTTGACCAATTTTGCTTGAGCACTTCCCCATTGAGAATGGGCAATACATTTCTATCTTTAGATTGTTAATGGGCCCTGTCTCTCACCTGGTTGCCCGTTACCAGAAGTTGCCTGGCAACATTGCTCAAAAAGTTGCTCTGTGTTATCATCAGCCTTAATAACTTACTAACAATTTTGCATTGTCAACACAGACGCCCATTGTCAATGGCACTATTGACAAGTATGAGATCAAGAACACCCCCAACAAGACCACGCTGTATGTGAAAGATCTGGACATCAACGAGGACATGGGCATGTACCAGTGCCAGGGCACCAATGAAATAGGATCAGCCAGTGATAAGATTCAGCTGCGTGTGCGTAGCCAACTGGCCGCCCTTTGGCCATTCCTCGGCATTGTCGCTGAGGTCATTATTCTCATCACCATCATCTTCATCTACGAGAAGAGGAGAAAGCCAGACGAGATCAATGACGGTATGTGACGCTAGTTTCCGTCGTAATGTTTCATTTCCATTTTCGTGAATGTACAAATTAATCAGTGGATGTAATTTTACATTTTTTGTTTATGAATTCTATTTCAGTTTGATTTTGTATGTTTATTTTATTTGGCTGAAGTGTGTGGCTGTTCCTTAGCGGAGTCTATTTTTATTATTTACGTTGTTTATTTCTCTGTTCGCTGCTGCTTTTACGTTGTGGTAAGTGCTCAAAACTGCATGTCAGACTGAAGTGGATTTGCTTAAACCGGTGGTTTTGGGAGTTTGAATGCTCTCCCTGATAGGCTGAGAAGTACAACTCTTTCACTGGTGGTTTGTCTTATATAAGAAGATAAAACGAACCAGATTTATCAGACTTAGGTTCAAGAAAAGCAACTTTATTGGTTTTCCCGTAGCCAGTGAAAGCGTTTAGCTGAGTGACATATTGCACTTAAGAATGGGTTTTAAATGTCAAGGTATTATGCATAATAACTAAGATGACATTTCAGACGGATCATGTTATACTGCCTTGCATGCTCTCTGCATCATCTTCTCATTGCATGATGTTCTTCAGCCCTAGATTATACGTCTCTATGAGAGGCGGCACCCTTATGGCACAAAGGGTGGCAAAATATATAATCCCAACTTTATTACTTAGACAGTTTTCGTCTTTCTGAGTGTGTTTGGACATGCTCTCTGCATGAAAACTTCAGCAAAAGTCTCTTTCAAAGTCAGATTCAGCTTCTTGTTTTTTTTTAAAGTATGTTTGTTGGGTGTAGGGTTGCAAAGGGGTGGACAATTTCTGGAAACTTTCCAAAAATCCGTGGAAGATTACAAAAAATCCTGGAAAGTTTCCAAAATTTCTGGAATGTTTCTGAAATTTAATGGAAATTTTCCAAGTTTTTGCAACCCTAGTTGGGTGTTAACTCGCATCTTATTTAAAGTTTCTTTCTGATTGTTTCTGTCTGAAGCACAACCTTGCCAGTAACCGGAAAATTTCATTTTATTAAAAATCCGTAATTTTCTAAAATTATTTATGTACTTTGAATATGAATATATATTTAATTAACATTTATAGTGATTTTATAAATCTTCATTAATCAATTATAAATCTTTAAAATGCTTATATATTATAAATTATTATTTTACATATTACAAATGAATATAGTACACGTGTCTAATCGACTAGTCGACTTCAATGCTCTGTCATGACGCTTTAAGCTTGACGTCGACTAGTTGCTGGTCCTATAGAGGGTGCAACAGAATAAGAAATCTTTGAAGGACTTGCACATTTACGCTCCGTTTCTAAACAGTTAAAATGACATATAAATGCATACTCTGAAAGTGCTCCACAAGACATGTGATTATATTACTGGATGCTCGAAATTGAACAGGAGAATGCAAGTTTTAAACCGCTTATTGTACAGGTAAATTAATCGCCATTCTAATCTAATGCGCTGCTGCACTGTAACGCGCACACATAGGCTACAGACAGTAGCTCGTACATCACGCGCAGATCGTGCTCGCACAGAACCATTCAGCGTGGAAATGTATAGTCAACACTGTTCTGTGATTTCTCAATAAAATGGCTTAGAAACTGAAAAGTTCAAGCATATATTTCTTAACTAAATCTCACAGCTTCACTACTAGTAGAGCGACGCTGCCAGGTAGAATTAATTCAGACACGCAATCGCTCTCACTAATGCATTCATATAAATGTAAACTTTATCTGTGCTACTTTATCTGTATCTGATTTAGAACGAGCAGAAATCTGTGAGAAATATAACGACCCGCGCTGTGTCATATGCCATAGCTGTTCACAAGGTGTATCAGCTCCAGACTACTTTGTTCATTAATGACGTCATCAGCGACTAGTCGACTTCGACTCGACTTTCATCACATAATAGTCTACTTAAAAAAAAATCTGAAGTCGTTCAACCCCTATTACATACACACTTATGTAAAATAAATAAAGATATATCTTATAAATCAAGACCCCACACAACTGCATGTATTTTTTATAAAATATTTTATATATTATAAATGTGCATATTTATTTATATATATATATATATACTATTATACTATACTACTTAGGGGTGCTCCGATCAGGATTTTTGAGACCGATCACAGAAAGCAGTATCTGCCGATACGATCACTGATACCGATCTTTTTAAAGCCTTATTTTTATCATGTAGAATTATTTATAGTAATACTTCAATCAGGAATTTTTGACATTTATTCAGGGCCTGAATTTCATTTTTGAAAATGAATTCCCCTCTTAGGTGACTCTTGTGAGAGGGGATTTTTTTAATTTGAGGGGTGGAGGGGGGCAATTTTTTGACATTGTGCAAAAAAATTTATATTTATCTCACCTAAATGTTTGATCATGCACTGCATTTTTGTTTTTACAATCGTGCAATTGTTGCACAATAGCTTACACACAGCACAAGCCTGATTTTGTGAGCTGTATGTGAGGAGGCCTTTTACACCAGGTTCACACATACTCCGTTTGCAGTGCGTATGCAGGTCCATGTGTGGTACGTAAGCAATGCAGAAGCAGCACGGACTGTGCTTTCACTAGTGGTAATTTCGTCAACGAAGAGTATGACGAAAAATGTTCGTTGACTAGCTTTTTTTTCCCATGACTAAGACGAGACGAAGACGAGACGACAATAAGGTCAATAAACGATAACTAATACTATATCAACATGCAATTTCGTTGACGAAATAAGACGAGACTAAAATGTATTCAAACAAATAAAAACTTTACCAAAAACTGCTCTAAACGCCTCTACTACGCGAGCTTTCATGAGTGCGGTTGCCAGATATCAAGAGTTCTAAACCCCGAATCAGAGCTTCACTGTTAAATTGATACATTTTCTGCCCGGTGTGTTTTGCTTATTTTAAGCAATCTGGCAACCATGCGCACGCTCACTCCTCATTGCGGAAGCGCCGCTGCAGATTAACCCCCCCCCCCCCACGTGTTTCGTAAACACATGTAGTTCTGTTGTGGTTTGAATTACAAATGTTTATTTTACATGTTATAAATCTGTATATAATAATATTGGCTTTTAATTTGGTCTTTTACATAGACATTTTATAGTGACTCAAGTTCCACAAAATAAGTTGCATAAATATTTTGAAATAAGAATAATTTGAGTATTATTTGATTTGTTAGGAATTTGTCAAAGTATTGTCCTTTTTTTTTTTTTTTTTTCTCCCTCTAATTCATAAAGGTTGTGATTAGGTGTTCTTTTGATTTCCATACAGCCGTTGTCATATCCATAGACTTTCCTACATATGTGCCAGAGGCAGGACATTTTTCAGTGGTTTCTTTTCAGTAGGGTTTCTGGGTGATATGCTGACTCCAGAAGTACAGTGCAGGAGTTTAGAAATGTGATATAATGCTGTTTGAGAGCCTTCACCATGATTGATGCAGAAAAGGAACAATGTTTTTCTCTCTACTACATCTGTAGGTGAGGTTGTGCTACAAACAAATGATATTTGATTGGAAACGTTTGTTCTTTGGTTGAAAACCACTAAACATATCCTTTCAATCCAACATAGACTGCATGGTTGATGTAAATGCATTGTTCTGCATGAATCATTAGTAGTAGTGCTGTGAAAACATTGATAGCGGTGTTTAGTTGATGTGTACAGATTTAGCAGTAGAAATAACTGAATTAAGAGTATCAAGATTTTCCAGTCACCAAATCGCATTACTCATTAGGTGCTCTGCTTTTAAACTTACGGTTCTCACTGTCTTGAGGCTGTCACACTAGATTTAGCTACTGTAACAGTTCAAATAGACTGTAGTGTTGTACATTTGTCAAAATGAGTGTTTAACTATTTTTTTTTCTTTTCATGTGTTCCTGTAGATGATGACTCAGGATCTGCACCACTGTAAGTGTTTTGTATTATTTGTGCTGATATATTGTAGAAGTGCAGAAGTGATTTGTGCAGTTTTTCCTCAAAGGAACTTCAAGGCCATGTTGAAGTCTAGACAGTAGCCCTAGATGTGCTTCTAGCTCAGGAAATTCATATGCACATCAAAGAGGGAACTGACGTGCCACTGTGTTTTTCAGGAAGAGCAATGCCGCTACAAACCACAAAGACACAAATGTCCGGCAAAGGAACTCCAACTGAGAAAGGAGAAAAGGTGAAATATCATTCTTTAAATATTATTTGCAAATTGAATATAATATTTTTTTAATATTTAATATACGAAACCCGTTATGGAACATTAATGTTCTATATTTTATACACTTTATATATATTATAAACCATAATAAATGTGATCCCATATTAATTACTATTACAACTTTATTTTTAATGTGTATCTTTTATATTGTAGACTTGTATAATATACTGTAGTAAAAAAATATTCATGTAATTCTATTCAAATTATTTTATGCATTTTAATATAAAGAGTATTGAAATATTTGATCATTTAAATGTTTTTAAAAATAAATAGAAACAATATTACAGCTTATAATTCTATACAGTTTATAATTTAAAATTCTATAATAGAATATAAAACGTGCATTAAATATAATAAAAGGAATAATAATAATATATAATGTTATTCGATATTAATTACTATTACTACTATTTTTAATGTGTATCTTTTATACTGTGGACTTGTATAATATAAACTGTAGAAAAAGTTGATTTATGTAATTCTATTAAATTATTTTATGCATTTAATATAAACAGCAATGACATTTAATAACTTGAATATTTAAAAAATAGAAACAATAAATATTACATTTACAATAATTCTGTACAATTTATAATTTAACATTTTTTAAATGGTTTATTGCTTAAAAAAAAGTAACTTTTTTTTGTTCTATTTTTTTCCCTTCAAGTGTAATATAAACTATATATTTTTTCAAATAATATATTTATTAAATTTAATATTTTTGTAATATAAAAAATATATTTAGTTTTTTTTTTTTTTTATTTCTTTCAGGTGTCCTGATGACTACTGTTGAAGATAAATGGAGAATTTAGTTGCTGAGTAGCACATTATAGTGCATCCTGCGAGTTCTTACCCTTCTGCTTGAGTGTAAACGTCTTGAGATAATAATTGGTCTCCTTTTACTTTTATTCCTATCCATTTTGTGCTACCAGCTGACGTTTTTAAAATGTTTTTGGGGGGGGAGGGGGGAAACTGCATGATTGTATTCTTGCTGTAGAAGTGTGTGTTTAGTGAATCTCTTAATGTGGGAAGGAAATTTTTTTTTTTTTCCCGTCTTCCTGGTTTCTTTCACTGTTCCTCACGAGTGTACACACCGCAACTTTCCGAAACATCTACCGAGTGTAATTGAATCACTGTTCAGCCGCACGAGAATTTAACCATGTTTAGTGTATACAAATAGCTCGCTGAATCAAGTTTTTATGACAAGCAGTCATTTTCCTTTCTGTAAGCCTTAATTTTTAGCCGCTTTATTGTACATGCTAGTTTTAATTATTGAAATAATTTAAATTAACAACTTTTATGTGCAGTACTCATGTCGTCACTGCACATTTAAGTGCACTATTCCATGTGGATGGTGAAATGCCACTTTATTTTGTCAGGCTAACAATTTTCTGTTTAATAATGTCAAACAAGCTTATTTTAAAGTTGATAATGTAGTTTCTAATGTTGACTTTTAGGATTTATCCTGCCTAACCCTTAAGGACCAAGTGCTAGTACAGTGTGTAATTTGCTGTTCGCGTAATTGTTATAATTGTTTCCCAAATTCTAACATGGAGGACAATGATATGGTTATAAATATTTAAATAAAGTCAGTGAAGGTGGGGTTTTCGTGAAGGCTTTTGCTTAAATGATACTCTCCTATAGACCGTCATACTTGCATTGTAATACATTAAGTATAGTGTCTGGATGTGTGCCATTTCCAAGTTAAGAGATGCGTAAAATGTAAGACATTGTTAGAAGTGTATAAATTATTTTGCCTTAGCTTCATAGGAAATCTAATACACTTGTCAACTGTACTGACTATCACAATCTAAATAAACTTATTTGATTTTAACTTTGTCTTTTGAATATTGCTTGGTGTGTTCAAGTAAACCATTTGGCAAGATAACGAAGATGCCTATATTGGCTTGTTCTTTGAGCCACCATAAGAGGGCGACATTTACTCATGTATTCGGTTCAGCTGTAGGGAGCGGCTCTACGTGACAAACATCACAGCGTTATTACATTGGAAACGAGACACTCCAGAATATAAAGCATATCTTTTAAAACTTTATGGGCTTTCAAAATAGTCAACCGTAGTATTACTACTACTCAGTTTTGTCCATGTGAATATTTGCTAATTGGATAAATGACTCGAGGCCTGTGACATCTTAGGGGTGATTCCACATAAAGAGCAATGCATTTTGATATCTATAAAGCTACAAAATAAAATAAAAGTCCTTAAAAGATTTGAAATCACCTCTAGGGTATGATTAACGTATTTTAACATTTTGAATTGTGTGTGTGGGGGGGGGTTGTGCGTGGCCTAATGACAAAATATCTAGGTGATACCATAAATATCCACCTTATTTTATTTTGTAATGTGGAAGTAGTCTAAGCTATTTTCTTTGAATGGGCGAGACTTCCGATTCATTAGCTATAACTAAACAACTGCAAACCAGTGCTTTTATTATTGTGATAATGAATATCAGTTTGCGATAGTCTTTAAAACAGCACAACGGACTGTTTTTGTACAGCGGAAAATAACCGGAAACAAATGACACCGGAAGCCTCCGCACATTGAAGTTAAAAATGGCCGCGTCCGTTAAAAATAAGATGAACCGTGAAAACATCTCAAAAGACTGAAATCCTTGTATAAAAATATATTAAAGTAGTTTCCTTAAATATGTAGTTTATGAAAAAAAAAATACTTTTTGGAAAACTTATTGATTCACACCATCCTTATGGTGTGAAACCAATATTTTGTCATTTAACAAAATGATAGCCTAAATTATGACCCTTATGAATGTGTATGGTCTTAAAGTTAAAAAATTAAGTTAAAATTATTTTTAAACGACACTTTTTGTTAAAATCAAATGGAATAGGCTAGGCCTATAAGCACATCTGATATGATTCAAACCCATATTGTACTTTAAAAAGAAGACCATGTTTAGAAATTATGGTCACAAACCTGACATTTTAGGCATCAAATATTTTATTTTATTTTCAAGACGTTTTCAAATTTGCATGATGCCAACATGTAGCTACCTAGCCTTAAAAAAAATGTTCGTTTCGTTCATTCATTTCAGGTATCCTTATTTACAATATCACCATGTTAAGAAATGTGAAACTGGATAATGAATCCTCAAACATACATTAACACCGAGACTCGCATAATATAGCGCATCTCGGCCTATTTTCCACTCATTTATCCATTACATATTCCTGACTCCATTCATTATCTGAACACAGAGCTTGTGAAGGTTTAGTACAGGTAAGGGTGTGAACGAGTGCAGCTATAGCAACCCGACTGGTGTAGTTGTTTGGTGACATTGGGACGCGTAGTAAAGGACTGTAGGCAACTGCTTTCGCAATCTGGCTGCGTCAGGATTCATCTCAAAGCAACGCCGTCATGGACGAAGCGGAGTATGGCGATGAAGACCACAAAGAGACTCGCAGGGGCGACATCCTTGACTCTTCCTCCAAGATGAAGAATGTGACGCCAGGAGGGGGAGCAACAGCAGCGGCGAGCAGGATCTCCTACAACAAGGACTTCGCCTCCGTCTCCTGTGGACGCAGCGCGGAATCCACCGCGCTCCTCTGCCAAGGAGATGTTTCCAGCGACAAGAGCGGGTTTGACGGCGAGGATGGCACCGGAATGAGATGCGTAATCAACGGAGACTGCCGAAGAGACGAGAGCGTGTCCTCAACCCTCTCCAAGCAGGAGAAGCAGACAGGTGGAGGCTTCCCAGCATCTGCATGTCACTCCAGCATGGACGGCTCGGTCACTCCTGCCCCGACCGCCTCTGCTCCTCCCGCTGAGAAGAAGGACTCCAGAGTTTCCTTCTCCAGCGCTCCACCGGCCCACGGACCGACCTCGAACCAGCAGCAGCAGCCGGGCAATTCTGTCAGCTTTCCCAAGTCTGAGGATGGCCAGATCACGGCAGATGATGCGGAAGCCAGGGACAATCAAACTTACATGCAGAGGCAGTTTAGCTCCATGCTACAGCCCGGGGTCAACAAATTCTCACTGCGTATGTTTGGGAGTCAAAAGGCAGTGGAGAAGGAGCAGGACCGAGTCAAATCCGCTGGCAATTGGATTATTCATCCGTACAGTGATTTCAGGTAGGCATGATGGAGTGACACCAGTGGAGACTCAATACCTTGTTGCAAATGTTCATGTTTGAATACAATACAAAATGTGTGTCTTTTCTGGTATAAACTAACATACAACAAACAACTACTTTATCGTAAAATATATAACATTTTGTTAGAGTAAATTGCATTAAAATCACATATCAAGTAAGTAAATAAATAAATGTACTTTTTAAAAAAGTAACAGAGTTTAGCCATTTAGCCAAGGTCTTAACACATTTACAAGGTGTTTATTATGAATATACATTAATGCTGATTTTGTATTCATTCACAAATATTTAGTGTTCAGTAATCAGATGTTTACTGTACAAAATTATGGTAACAGGGTTGACTATTTAAGATCGACCCCTACTGACAACCATTTTTAGATAAATTAACAAACAAACAAGGAGGCACTTACTTATGATACCATTATGCCTTTAAAAAAACAGTAACAGAGATGACATTTTAAAGTTTGTTTAGTCAGTGCACTACAAGGTGTTTATTAGAAAGAGAATTTAATGCTGATATTTTTATTCATTTATTTTGCAAATATTTTAGCCATTTAGCCAAGGGCTTAACACTTTTACAAAGTGTTTATTATGAATATACATTAATGCTGATTTTTTTTATTCATTCACAAATATTCAGTGTTCAATAATTAACTGTACTGTACAAAATCATGGTAACGGGGTTGACTATTTATGATCGTCCCCTAGAGACAAATGTAACATTTTATGATTAGGTGATTTACAAACAAGGAGGCATGTACTTATACCTTTGTCATTAAATAAAAAAGTAACAGAGTTGACATTTTATAGTTTGTTTAGCCTTTGTGCTCTAGGTTGTACCATTATGTGAATTATTAAAAGGAGAATATAATGATATTTTTATTCATTTTTTGCAAATATTCATTGTTCAAAAATCATGTTTACTGTACAACATCACAGTAACAGGGTTGACTATTTCAGATGTCCCCTGCTGACAAATGTACATTTTAAGATGAAGTGATTAACAAACAAGGTGGCACATAATTATGATATATTTGACAATTAAAAACAAAAATCGATTTTAATTAAAGGGGGTGGGGTAACAGTTGACACAAAATAAATAAACAGAAAATAGAGGATAAATACAAAATACAAGTTTTCATTTAAATAAATACAATACAATATAAACGTATTACATCTTTCTAGATGTTTTACAAAAACTCCAGTTGTACCAGTTGGCATTTTCTTTGAGTCGTCATTATTCACACGTATGCTGATGAGGGAAACAAAAGGCACCCTTTCCATGGAACAACTCATAGGCCTGAATATCAAACACACACAATGCACAATACTAATTATAATTCGTAATAAGGATTAGGACCTCACATTAATTAGATTTTTTAGTAAACTGAGATTAATCATTGATGGCCAACTTACACCAGCAGCAGCTTCACTAAAGCTGTTTCACGTCATCAGGTGTGTGTAATTTACCAGAACATTTATGGAAATCCTTTTGCGCAAAAGCTGGATAAACTGCAAAGGGAAATTTAGACAGGACACTTACTTCAAATTTAAAAAATGATCCCTTCACAGTCTCTCAGGATAAAGTCTGGAATGAAATGCTATCAAAACAGTGGGAATAAAACATTCCTATAGGAGCTTTACCACTGATTTTTAGCTGTGATTAAAAAGTGGAGTGCTTGTTTAGTACTATAGCTCAATGATATAGTTCAATGGGTTGTTTGTTGTTCTCCCAGCAAACACTTTTTTTATCTCATATAGGCTCCTCTGTGGTCTGTGCTTAAAGTCTGGAATGAAATGCTATCAAAACAGTGGGAATAAAACATTCCTATAGGAGCTTTACCACTGATTTTTAGCTGTGATTAAAAAGTGGAGTGCTTGTTTAGTACTATAGCTCAATGATATAGTTCAATGGGTTGTTTGTTGTTCTCCCAGCAAACACTTTGACTCATATAGGCTCCTCTGTGGTCTGTGCTTAATCATCTCTCAGGACACAGAGCCAAGAGGGTGTTCCTCAAATACACTGACAAACAGGTTCATTTTATATCAAGTAACTTCGAATAAAGGCTAATATACAGGATCGTTACTTCAATTTAAACAGCAGGAGCTAATGCACTTTTGATTAAAGACAGGCCCATAATTGGTTTGACCAGTATTTTTCACAATCATTTGGTGGGTCTCCAAAGAATAACACTCAGTAGTGTTAGTACACCACTGCGCATTCAACAGGAAACAACTCATTTTATGCAAACAATAACTTTTTATGTAATAGCCAGTCATTATGAGAGAATAAGAGTATCAGTCATAAAATAAAACAACAAATACATAAAAACAATAAAACAATAATTAAAAAGTACTGTTCAGTATCATAAGTGTCATAAAGACCGAATGATTACTAAATTAAATGTTTAATAAAAATAATGAATACAATAAAAAATGAAATAATTAATAATAATAATTATATAAACTTGAAACCCCACAATCATGACATTAAACAACAATACCAAAAATTAATATTTAAAATGACAATTAATATAAAGTATAACAACATAAAAAATACACAATTAAATGAAACTATATAAAGGACTAATGATTATAAATGATTATAAAACAAATTTAAGCAAATGAAAATACAAAACAAAAGTATGCTTGCTCTCTTGATAGTACACATGGTTGCTACTGAAATAGATCCATAATAATGTCAATAATAATAATAATAATTATTATTATAAGAATAAGAAAGAAATAAGAAAGCATTCTCTTATGTAAGATACTCAGTTCAAAGTTTAATTAAATATTTTAGATATATAATAAAAGCCAAGTAGTCTCATAAAAGAAAAGATTCCTTTTTTTCCCCAAAGATCAGCATCATTATGAGGTTGCAATGCCTCATCCATGCTTTTACGCATTCTGGTCATTGTGTTAATGTGCATTCGTGCACCTTTTTTTTCTGTGCATGCATGAAAAAAAAAAAAATATTATGAATTTGTTCAAGCTAGTCTTCATATTTATTTACAGTCACACATTGCAGTGCAGACCGATGATCTATTACTCATTGTGTTAATGTGCATTCGTGCACCTTTTTTTTCTGTGCATGCATGAAAAAAAAGAAAATATATTATGAATTTGTTCAAGCTAGTCTTCATATTTATTTACAGTCACACATTGCAGTGCAGACCGATGATCTATTATTGTTTTCAGAGAGAAGACGAACTGAGCACTGCATTTAAATGCGAAGAGAGCTTTATGTGATGGAGCTCATATTATTATTAGAACACAGCAGCTACAGCTGCATTGTTTGCTTGAGAAAGCTCAGTTATGATCGCTTCAGAAGTTTTGCTTTCAGTACCACAGACAGCTCGGCAGTCATGTCGCCATATATACTCAATAAATCACTGATACACCTTAAGAGAAGCTTCTTAGATCTTAATGTGCATGTAAACCTTAATTCACCTTCTCAAGATCTCAAAAATAAGCTATCATCCTGCTTTGTTCCATGTATCCATTTCTCAAAGTCCTTGTGATGACCTTGCATAGGTTGAGGTAAGTATTATTAATTGGTACAATATTTCACAATATTGATCTCAACCAACAGGCACTATATCAAACGAATGCTGTTTTATTACACCCATATCGCCTCTCTTCTCGTGTGTATGCAGCGTGTTTGTTGAGGCTAGGGTTATTTATAGGGAGTATCCCAGTCTCAACGAACGCATGAAGACTGAATCTCATTTTTTTATTATTGTAAGGGTGTGCCTTTTATACCAAATGCATTTTAAAAGCATGGTAGACCAACATATTGCAACAAAAATGAGAATAGTTACAAAAAAATCCTCATATTAATATAATAATAAGCTAAATCATTAATTTATGCACACTTACCTTGAGTGCTGTGATGTTCTCAAATGTCAATATATTTTATACCACACATTTTGTTTGAGATACACTGAGATGCCTATTGTTAGTGTCATATAAGTGTAGTCTGTAACTAAAATAAAATAATTTATACATTTCTGTGGCATTTTGTGCATGCATTTAAGCACATGTCCTGTAAATGAATTCACGTACCTGTTCGTTCCCATTCTTTTCATTCACCACACAGGTTCTACTGGGATTTCACAATGCTAATGTTTATGGTGGGCAACTTGATTATCATTCCTGTGGGCATCACCTTCTTTAAGGAGGAAACCACCACCCCTTGGATTATCTTCAACGTTGTGTCCGACACGTTCTTCCTCATGGACCTGGTACTGAACTTCCGCACAGGCATAGTCTACGAAGACAACACTGAGATAATACTGGACCCTGAAAAGATCAAGAAGACGTACCTGAAGTCATGGTTTGTGGTGGACTTTGTCTCGTCCATCCCGGTGGATTATATCTTTTTCATCGTAGAGAAAGGCATTGACTCTGAGGTTTACAAGACGGCCAGAGCGTTGCGGATTGTGCGTTTCACCAAGATCCTCAGTTTACTGCGACTTCTTAGACTATCCAGACTGATTCGTTACATCCATCAATGGGAAGAGGTAAGATGAGTGCCGTTGCTGTTCGTCTTCATTGTTGAAGTCAGACAGGATCTTCTGAATTGTGATGCAGGTAGAAACGGAAACACTTTTTTCGCTGAGTAGGTTGCCTGATGGTGGTCGCCATTTGAATACTACTAACTTTATCTCGCTGACTTCTCCAATATAAGACATTTCCGTTCATGGGATGACTGAAAATAACATTGGTAACTCAAAAACAGTTGATAAATCCAAGTCACTAGGTCCAAGCCAAGTCAGTGAAACATATTTCGCACACATTGTCTTTATCAGAGTACTAGGTGTCAAAATAATAACTCAAGAAATATGCTGAAAATCGCAACAGATGTTATGTTGAACGTTCTTGTAACTAGCAGTGCTAAAGACATTGACTTTAATCTCATAAATATCATAAAATATATGATATATGGTTAATTTGTTACACTGAAAATAGAAGTCCGAGCACATTGACTTGTGGGATACAGTCTTCCCCATAATAACTTATAATAATAATGATTTTGGCAAATATAGTAAATGTGCATACTGTGCACAGTAAAAATACGATATACCGCAGATATATTCTAATTAGTTAGTATTCTATCCCAAACATAGCCCAAATGTTTATTTACCTATTGACGTCACTTTTCTTGTTTGTAATTGCGAGAGGCAGAATGTGATCAATGGTGCTTTTCACTGATTTCCAATGCTGCCTTCTAGGTGTTTTGTTGTGGGTGACTAATTATGTGCACAGGCTAATTAATGTAGCCTGGACTAATTAACCATCATAAACGTTAATAACAGCAACTGACTGACCACAATTGTAAAAACAGTTCAGTGCATTACCATTAAAACGATGACCAACATTGGGAACATTTCAGATGATTACATAGAGAGCCAGCTGTTCAGAGTGACAGAAATGTGACCGTTTGCCTGTGGTTGAGGTGGCTGATGATTAGATTTCTGGGTTCTTTTCACCACTAAATGGGACAATTATGCTGCTGATTACATAGAGGTAATGTGAGCCAGGCATGGCCCTCAATTACTGAATCAACCTTGCACAGCAGTGCCACATCCACTTCACACTGTTTGGCCCCCTTATAGCTCTTGATTACTAAGGCAGGGACAAAGCATGAGTTAGACCTCCTGAAAGATATGACCAAGTTGTGAAACCCATTTGTAAGTCAGCATGTTAACCCGATAACGTGTAGGTCATGTAAATGCTTAAACTGTGTTCTTTTATCAGGGAAAAGGCATAAAATGCTAGAAAAACCCCAACAGCACAGTTAGTTTTTGCCCATTACCTAGGGTGGCCATATGTGCCATTTATACAGGACACATCCTGGCCAGGATTTTTATATTGCCTAAAACATCCAAAGTAGTTTGACCAATAACATGCAGGTATTGTACATAATCGACCAATCGTGGTGGCGTGTCACACGTGAGAAGGTGAGAACGATCAAAGCGATGCAAATACACGCACATGTTTGTTCGTTCGTTCGTTCGACTTGAAGCTGCGCACCGATCATTGTATAATGCCAAAGTACCGTGAGAGCGATTTGAAAGCATAAGGAGCCGTCTGCTCTGCTTTCTATAGCTTTTGTGAAATAATGTCATACGATCAATCTGCACAGTGCAAACAGCTACAACCTGGATATTTTAGGCAATATAGAAATCCTGGCAAGGGTGCATCCCGTAAAAATGGCCAGCATGGTCACCCTACCATTACCCTAATATTGCACTGCATGTAATCATGTCAAGAAGAAAAGCATTTTATTAGCCACAGTAGCATGAATGTGTGTTAGCTAATCAAAAGGCTTTTATTGTTAACCCTTTGCTAACAAGAGTGTAGAGTGTAGAAAATTAACCATGGTTTTATTATAGTAAAAGTGTAGTAACCATGGTTGGTAACACTTTAGTATAGGGTCCAATTCTCGCTATTAACTAATTGCTTATTATCATGCCTATTATCAATATATTGGCTATTTATTAGTACTTATAAAGCACATATTCTGCATTAGCATATTCTACATCCCTAGTCCTATCCAATACCTAAACTTAACAACTATCTTACTAACTATTAATAAGCAGCAAAATACAAGTTTATTGAGGAAAAAGTCATAGTTAATGGTTTGTTAATAGCGAGAACTGGACCTTAAAATAAAGTGTGACCTCATGTTTTTTTTGCCGTATTGATGTTTATTTGTATAACTACAGTTTTACTAGAAATACCATGGTTAAACTATGGTTAGTGTAGTAAAACCATGGTCAATTTGTGGTTACCATGGTTTAACCATAGTAACCATTGTTTTTTTGGATTATTTGTTGAAAAACCATGGTTAATTTGATTAAGTTAACAAGTGGTGAATGCTATGTTACGCTATTAGGCCAGTTGTTATCTTGCTAAAACACAAAGAAAATAAAAACTCAAACGAAGCAAAATTTTTAGATTGACCATTTTTTATTTTGTTCAAAAATGCTAAGCTATCAGGCTAGCTTTCAAACAGCAATGTAATTTTAAAAAAAGCAAGCAAAATGGTTAGTTAAAAAGATTACAAGCTAATAGTGAATGCTATGCTAAGCTATCAGGCCAATCAAAATCTTGCTAAAACACAAATAAACTACAAACCTAAAGCAAAATGTTTAGATGTTCAGTCTATATTGACCAGTTATAATTTAATGAAACATTGTAAATGCTAAGCTCATACAGCTTATACATAACTGTATGTTAACTAAAACACAAAGAAATCAAAATGTTTAGATTGATATATTAATTGATGCATTTCTATGGTTACAACAACAGATATTCAAAAAAATTATATTTGTAGTCGGGCACTGAATTAAATTCCTGAAAGAAATTCAGTCTGCTAAAGTACTTGTCATAATGTGCATACATTAAATTCTGCAGAGTGGAAACTAAAAGCATTTACTTTAGAAACAAAATTGTTTCATACCACCAACTACATGGTACACATGACAATCATGAAAAACTACTTAAAAATCATGCCTGGTGATCATATTTTACAGACACAAGTAAAGATTGCACAAGCCAGTGTTTTCATGATGTTTGACAATCTCCTCACAACAGTAATTATGCATGCCAGAAGACAAAAGAGTATTTATATTTAGTATGGATCATTAATTTCAACCAGTTCAAATGGTGGTGCCATGAGACCCATAAGCGCTTCCACATTGCTTTGAGACCAGTGACCCTGATTAAAGAGACTTTCAAGAACTGCACAGCAACAATGATATACTAAACAAACAGCTCTAACTACCGACCGTTGAAGAGCTCCAGGTATGATGCTTCTCTTCAAATATTAGTCTCTAGTCAGTTTTGTGTTTTGCATTGTCTCAGATCCTGCGCTGCTGCCATGTGCTGCTGCTTCTCAAGCTAGAAAGACAACCCATACCAGCTAGTGTCTCTGCTTGTCTTCTTCTATCTCTGATTTTGGCCTAGTTGCTATTTGGAGCACTTGGCTTTTCTCAGGTGTGACAAGCCTTGTTTCTGGTATGGGAAGAAAGTGTTGACACAGTCTTGCACAACCACACAAGGCATTATCCTGGACTGACTCCAGATCGCTCTCCAATAGCTGTCCTTTCCTCTCCACTTTGTAACCACAAACAAACTGCACACATGGCTGTCTCTAAGAGACATTCTCCGATCTCCAGTCTTTCTTTCAGTCCCGCCAGGAAGAACATGGTATCAGCTTGGCACATTACTTTCATCATGCACAGACATGTTCTGTATCGAATCTAATCTGACAGGATGAAGTTTGTAGGATGTACTGTACTCATTGCATAAAGCTTTGGCAAACCTGGTTTTAATATGTGTGCTCGTATTCACAAATCTAGAGGTCACAAATAATCTTCATGTCAAAAGGGTTTTGAAATAGTACCTTGTCAAGGGAATCCCTCCAAAAATTCAATATGAGAAGATGGATTACCTGTGTCTCTGTTTCAGAGTGCTGATAATTTGATCCGGATTGTCCTAGAGAGCCCTTCCCTTCTTCTAAATGTAATGCTTCTCTTATCTTGACTGACAGATTTTTCACATGACCTATGACCTGGCCAGTGCGGTGATGCGCATCTTCAATCTGATTGGCATGATGCTGCTTTTGTGCCACTGGGATGGCTGTCTGCAGTTCTTGGTGCCCATGTTGCAGGACTTCCCTTCAGACTGTTGGGTGTCTCTTAACAAGATGGTGGTAAGTATTGCTTTCCAACTTGCTTTGGTCCCAAAAACTCTCCCAAATAGCAAGTTCAAGTTTTGTAGCCCAAAGTTTAAGTACCATTATCTACAGTTACACACAAAAATAGGAATGAGCCATTCGCTGAGTCCAGGAACTGAATCTTGGACTCATCAAATGGCTGTGTAGAAGGTCACTCTGAGTCCTCCAATTATGCTTGAACAATTCCACACAATAAGCAAATCACAAAGCCAAAGCTTCCACTGATGTCATCAGTGTTTGACAGTGTTAATCACATGGGCACATTGGGGAGCTGACTCCATCAGCTGCTCTTCTCACTTTCCCAAGTCAGCCCAGCACTTTGAGTCACCCCTCCCTTAATTCTCACCATCATCCATCTGTTCTAGAAGTTCTCCCTGCTGTTTAGTCTAGTCTGAAGATAAGACACTGTTTGGACATTTGCTACAATGATGTATACAGTAAGTGATCGTGAACTCTTGCTCGGTAAAGTGTGTGCAGCGCCAGACAACTTAACTGAGAGTATGATTTATACTTGTGTTATCTGGGGATTCACATGTGGGCTGAACGCCACTCTTGACAACCAAAGGGCTGGCTTGTTTTAAACCTTGGTATAAACCACTGGCAACAGTTTGTGAACTGTCGTCAACTAACTGAATTTACCAATGGAAAAGTTGAAAAACTTGTGAGACTGAACTCTGATAAATGCTGATTATTTAGGTTTTTCCCTGCCTGTTCGTCCTTTATATATTAATATACACTCTTTATATGCTGTCACTTGTAAGAGATCATGTGACATGGGGACAGGTTTCTCATTGGCTTTTGTTACAACAGTAGTTTTTGAGTGCAGTCATTCTAGTCGCTGCCAATGCTTAGCAATCAAGGTCAGCAGCTTTCGAAAGGCAGATTGCTTGAAATGAAAGACACAGCATTAAACGATCTGTCTCATTATTTCAAGTGTCCGCTTGGTCTCTCAACAGGCCTGTCTTTGTGTGGTAATGAAGCCTGTGAGTCACACTCGCTGAGATGTTGTTAAGCTTCAGCAGAGGTGCTATACAACACTAGACAATTTCCAAATCTTCCTTCATTTGATAGAATATAATAAAACTTAAATAGGCATTATCATTCAGGATACTGAAAAAAGTCTGATGATGTTCCAATCCAAAACAAACTTACACGCACTTGCCTCCTTCCTGTTTGCAGATAGGGTAAGACCCTAAAAAAAACGACTTTATTCAACAATTCGTCTTCTCTGTGTCTCTCCACATCACCGTAGCGCCATTTTGGAGAATAACCGCTGAACGCAAGCTGAACTGAAAGCAAGCATGCTATTCTGTGTCAGCCATAGCATATGCTATTCTGTGTCAGCCTTGTGTACGACACAAGGATACGTTTTCTACGTGTATTTACGCTTTGATTTGAATGAAAACAGCGCATCCGTGCAGCGCGGCTGAGACAGAATAGCGTACGCTGCTTGCGTTTAGCGGTTATTCTCCAAAATTGTGCTACAGTGATGCGGAGAGACACAGAGGAGACGAATTGTTGAATAAAGTCGTTATTTTTGTTTTCTTCGCGTACAAAAAGTATTCTCGTCGCTTCATAACGTTACGGTTGAACCACTGATGGCAGATGGATTATTCTGACGATGTCTTTTATACTTTTCTGGACATTGACAGTGTAATTTACTTGGCAGTCAATCGGACAGTCACAAGCCTCCCGGTTTTCATCCAAAATATCTTAAATTGTGTTCCAAAGACGAACGAACGAATTTTGATTAATGACAAAATTTTCATTTTGGGGTGGAGTATCCCTTTAAGTCTTAAATAGTGGTTGAAAAAAAAAACATCAGAGATCATTAATATCATATGAGACTCATCAATATTATGCTCACATCAAATTAAAATTCCATTTTGACTTAACATAAATGAGTTACAGGTGGTTCAGCCGCATTTCACCTAATGCTGTGTTTCTTGCCTCTGATAGATCAATGCACTGAAATACACCCTTTGATCCCTTTTGATCCAGCTGTGCCCTGTGATCCATGACCTAGCATCATCAAATCCATCCATGCACAGTTAGAATCCCAAATAAAGCACGTGTGATTCACAGGTACTTGCTCACGTGTGTACAGATGGACTCAACATGGCCTGTCTTCATCTACACCAGTGATCCTCAAATCTGGCTCGCGAGATCCACTTTCCTACAGAGTTTAGCTCTAACCCTAATCAAAAGCTGAGTTTGCTAATCAATGTCTTCCGGATCATTAGAATATCACAGGTATAGTTGTTTGATTAGGGTTGGAGCTAAACTCTGCAGGAAAGTGGATCCTGCGAGCCAGATTTGAGGATCACTGATCTACACATTCACAGTGAAGGACTCTTACCAAAGTCTTTTTAGCGCAGGTCAGTTCATTGGTGACCATCTTGGTAATGTCCTGCAAAGCTATTTACTGTGGAGGCAGTAAAGTATAGCTGTTATATAGTGAATGGCTCTTTAAACAGAAAAGGCAGGACTTAAATTCTTACAACTGACATATTTAGCACTATGACTTCTCCCATTCATTTTTCTACAAGTGGTTTGTTTCTTACACCATATACAAATCTTTACTCTTACACATAGAAATACTAGATAAGCAATGCCAAAGGAAACCTTTGCATTGCAGCTAATTATCGCTAATTAGTGTGTTTAATATAAGCACAATTCAGTCATGATTCCGTCAGCTGAATGTAGACGCGACACAATCCTATGCTCATACATCTCAAAGAAATCCACAGTAATGACAGTCTACGTTGCTAGTCAAACTCGGCTAAATCAACTTAGCAGTTAAGTCTCGTCATCTCAATGCCAGTGGGAGAGAGTAACACTAGGTTAAATGTGCGGTAAGGGCCCTAGTTAGGCAAATATAACCAAAACACAATTGCTCAACCAAATATACTCTAATGTGTGCTAATCTTTCATTTAGCTCATTCCAAATCATGCTAGCAGCGCTACAATGCATGTCTTTTAAAACTGATTATGCAGCATTAAACATTTCCTCTTTTTTCCTCCATAAATGCAGGGAAAAGGAAATAATTTGTGAATGACTTTTTATCCACATAATGTGTTGGGGTGTTGAATGGCGAATGTTTTGATACTATGCAATATCTTTCATTGCATTAATTTGCATACTCCTCTCTGAGAAGTATGGCACTGCCAAGTTCATGTAGCAATAAAAAAACAGAGAAATCAGTCTCGTAGTGGAAGGTGTGACTCTGATCCATTTAAGAATGAACATCAACAAAAGAAGTGTTAATTACATTTGTTTCTTTTCCATGCATTTGTCAGGAGGGTTCAAATATATAATGTAGAATTTAAGCAGTTTGTGTTCATTCGATGTTTAATTGTTTGTCTCTGTGCTTACTAAGATGTTCCAGTTAACCCAGAAGAAAATTGTTGCTCAGGGTATGCCTGGAAGTCTTGGAAGGCAGACATGTAAAGAAGATGGAAAGCAGACATGAACTAAGCAAACAATCTCCCTGACACACTGCCCACACTGCATGCTTTCTACACTGCCAAGCCTTGCAGTTACTCAAATAAAGGGTTAGACTCCAGACTCTCAGTCTTCTCTGTCTTGTCTGCATCTGCGCTTGACAGGATTGTTGGGGTTGCAGCAACACATTTTTTTTAGCCTCAGGACTGTGTAGTTGAGTCTGGGAACACATTTATATTTTTTTATTTCTCCATGACACTTGCACTCCATGTGCACTGTAGCCTGTCTTTGCACCCAATCTGCCAGTTGGTGATAGCAGCCAGGTGTGTCCTGGCCTCAACAGAGGCTTCCTCCATCCCAACCCTACTAAGTCACTTCTCGACTCATCTCCACAAAGTAATTTCACTGATTACCCATCACCCTCATTTTCCATTTTCACCTCCAACTCTTCCCCCGCTTCGTCATTCAAAGTCACCCATGGCCTCCTTGACTTTGACTTGGGATTTTCATAGCCTTGTCTTAACCCAGCTCGAAGTGAATGCAAATCAGGTTAACCACATTTCACAGGGACCCATCAGGTCAATCCTGAAAAATCAGTCACTTATGAAGAGAGACGAGGCACCTTAGCGTAGCAGCTGAGGTCTTATGCAGATACTTGCAAGGGGAGCAAAGACATTATAACAAGAGCCCGACTGAACAACAAACAGAGCGGTCCCATTAAATCACAGACAGAGTGATGGAATAATGAATCTATCACAGGTCCATGGTGCACGTAGCTATCCAAAGTACTTGGCAAGATGCCTTTGATGGGGGTTTGTAAAGGTATACCCCTTCTGAGCCAAGATTTTGACTTGAGGATTAACATCCAGAGTGTATCTAGTGCAGATGAAGTAATCAAGTCTCTCTTTCTTTTTCTGTTTATTTCTCACATCCCAATTTGCAGAACGATTCCTGGAGTGAGCTGTACTCCTTTGCCCTGTTCAAGGCCATGAGCCATATGCTGTGTATTGGGTACGGACGCCAGGCCCCTGAGAGTATGTCTGATATCTGGTTGACCATGCTGAGTATGATCGTAGGAGCCACCTGCTACGCCATGTTCATTGGCCACGCCACCGCCCTCATACAGTCGCTGGACTCTTCCCGGCGCCAGTACCAGGATAAGGTGTGTACTATGCTCCAAACACACACACACACAAACACACACACACACACACTGAAACACCTGCAGATGACCTTCTTATGTGTCACCGTTTGTTTGATCTTGCCAGATCAAAGTCGGTACCTATTGTCTGTTTGAGAGGATGAAACTGCTCAGGCCAACTATCCCTACGGCTGAGGATTCTGGGTATTCTCCGCAATCTGGTCTCCCTCTCATCTGATCAGTTGTCAGTCCCTCCCACTGCTGTAATTTGGTCTTCTTTGATTCCTAATCATGGCATCTGGTGCTTGTTTACACCTGCAGCTCTAGCCTGCGACCCGTGTCTTGTCGTCACAAACAATTTTGTCACAAACTTCTTAACTATGTGCTGTTTCCATTAAGCAGATCCTTTCTGCAACCTCCTTTTCCCTAAAAATAGATCATTATTTTGTTATTGCCATGTGCTTTAAAAGAAAAGAATGTTTGGGGATACTCTATTTCAAAGAAATTTGATACCCACCTGAGTAAAAAGGCATTCATGTTCTTATATACGACAGTGACATTGACAAGTCAGATAAAAGGGTCAAAAGTTTCTTCTACAGGAAATGGGGTACAGCAGTTAGATGGACAGAACTGAATTAAGCATATCTTAAAGTTTATCAGCGATCAAATTCAGTTTTAAATAGAGCAGAGGTCTTTCACCATGCTCCTGAAGACCCACTGTCCTGCAAAGTTTATTTTCAACCTGCTTCAATACACCTGCCTGTAATTTTTAAGCAATCCCAAAGAGCTGGATTAACTGGTTCAGGTGTGTTTGATTAGAGTTGAAGTGGGTCTCTTGGAGGAGGGTGAAAACTTCTGAAACAGATCTCAATCTGTCCTACCACTCTTTCTGGCATCTCATGTCTTCCTTTGTTTGCTCAAAGTTCGCTCAGGCCATTGTTTGAGTTGAAAATTTTACAAAATTTGGAAAGTCCACCTACAAATGGCTTACTTATAGTAAACTTATAGAAACAACATAGTTGTTTCTGCACATCAAGCTGGGATGGGAAGTAGTGTTTCACTACATATATAAAGCACATTCAAAGGTACTAAAATGTATTTAAAGGTAATTCTGCTAGTCTTTATTAAGAGCATAACTTTAATTCTACTCTAAACATACATATATTATGACAACATTTGAAGGAATGATGTAATGTGGAGAATCCCAAAGGGACTTTAGGTGGAGCTCATCAAATCTCGCCTCAGGCGGCAGACATTCCTCTTCATTAATCACTAGCAACAGAGCTGCTTGCCATCAGATAACAGAGCCACTACGGCAGCAGGGGAGTAGAACGTGCTAAAGATATCAACAAAAGCCATTCTTTGCATGAGATAAAGGGCCCATAGGAAGCTGGTTTTGCCCTCATGATCTAAAATAAACATGCAATTTGTGCCAAACTACACATTAAAAAGTTAATGATTTTTGAGCACATTTTAGATCAAGGGGATCACACTGGTGGAGAGGAAAAAGCGGATTGCTGTGATGGTCACAAGTTTTTGCATGTCTAGAATAGCAGGAATGTATTTACACAGAAAAGCCATTGCAAAAAGCATACGAAAGAAAGTTTAGCAGATGTTTGGCTAACAAATTTTTCAGTGTAGTCGAGAATCCCTTCTTTACAGACAGAAACATTTCTCACGCCTTTGCAACCTGATGAACAAACAGCACAATGTCTCTGTGTAGATCCCCCGTCGTCCCATCACATGTCCATCTCCCCTGCTATGTGGAAACCAATGGATTGCCAGACAACGACAGATGAACGGGACATTAGCCATTACATAACCAGCATTACTATGCTTAACATTGACTTTCAAGCACCTGTTCAGGTCCAGCCTCTAACAAATGCTCACATGGAGTAGAACAACAAAAGTCTCAGATCAGTTTCTGTCAACTCTCAACATTACTGCACCCCGGGGAATTGTAGGAATGTATTTACACAGAAAAGCCATTGCAAAAAGCATACGAAAGAAAGTTTAGCAGATGTTTGGCTAACAAATTTTTCAGTGTAGTCGAGAATCCCTTCTTTACAGACAGAAACATTTCTCACGCCTTTGCAACCTGATGAACAAACAGCACAATGTCCCTGTGTAGATCGTCCCAACACATGTCCATCTCCCCTGCTATGTGGAAACCAATGGATTGCCAGACAACGACAGATGAACGGGACGTTAGCCATTATGTAACAAGCATTACATTGCTAAACATTGACTTTCAAACACCTGTTTAGGTCCAGCCTCTAACAAATGTTCGCATGGAGTAGAACAACACAAGTCTCAGATCAGTTTCTGTCAACTCTCGACATTACTGCACCCCAGGGAATTGTGGTTGTGCGTACAGACCTGCTGAGATGTACAGATCGAGCTGTATCAATCGACCATTACGCACCGCGGTCTCTGCTTAGATCAGTATGTTAGAATATTGATCACAGCGTTTTCTACAACATGAACTGTACACAAGAAAACATATCGACTGTTATCGACAGCGTCATGTATGGAAACCATTTGAATAATATATTACAGTTCTTAGTCTTTTTGGCAACAATATTACAGAAGAATTACCACCTTACTGTTGTAAGTGGTTCTGATCTTTGTGTAAGGTTGTGGACTACAGGGTTGTAGGGGTCTCGCATCATGTTGGTTATTACCCAACGGTAAACCACCATAATCCTAGTTGCCGTTGGATATCTATGGTATAAGTGTATCTGCTGATGGACTCAATGTCCATCTGGAACAAAAGCTTGATATATGGTACACAGGACTTAGGCTTTCATCCCCCCTCCTTGGTGACTACGATGACCTTGATGCTTTGGCAGATGGTCATGGGAAATATATCATCCCTTTATGTCACTGACAGAAGATAAACTGCCTGTCCTGTTAAAAAGAAAAAAAAAAAAACTGTGGACTGCCTGAAAATGTGATAGGATTTCATGCAGTTAGCATGTGCGCTAACATTCAGTTCATAATTAATAGCTCGTTTCCACGTGCTTACTGGAGCTGTGCGATTTGTAAGCTAGCTTGGGTTAGAAGCAATTCTGTACATTGTACATTGCAAGCAAACAACAGTGAGTGAGCTATGGAAGTACAATTTTTTTTTTCAGTTCAACTGTCCCTGAAAGGATTTTGATAGCAGTGTATGTCAATTCATTCATATTGGAAGGACAAAGTTGATTATGTCCACTATATTATGCAACATTGCATCGCTTCTTTGATGACGTCTGTTAGGAAGCTTACACAGGTTAATCTGATCATCTACCTGTCCAGAGGTTTAGTGCAGGTCACCAGATGTGTAGCTTATCTTACTGACACTAAGCTAATGCTAACTCTGTTTTGTTACAGCCACATAGCTTTCTACTTTTCTGCCTACCGTTCATTCTTGCTTCCTTAATTTATTCTTCTATCCAGACCGATAGCCCAGGGAAGCTGAGTCAAAGGAAGTTCAAGAGGGAAGAAAATAAGCTGAGTATCTGAGTATAAACAGACTACAGTTTCCTGAGCTATAGACTGGCGCAATTAAAACTTTCCTGAAGTGTTTTCAGTGCTAATACACAGACCTTGGCAGTACAGACTCAAACAGTGATTGTAACAAGGTCCAAGCAATTGTCTTCACGTTTCAGCTTAACACCTTGTCTTACTTCAAGGCTGATTGAATGAACCAAAGTGAGGAGAAAATAGACTTCCTTGATCGAAAGGGACAAAGCGTAAATTACAGAGTTTGTCGAGCTTGACGAGACAAGTAGGCACTGTTATTTGGAGGTGGCTAAATGTTGGTGTGCAAGTAAACACAGGCGTTTGTGATACTTTTTCATGATATTGAATGTTTAATTATGGTTTTGTCAATGTTAGCAGTTTGGGGGAAATTACTAAGGATTTGCACCACTATTGCATTTTAAACCTTCAGTATTTAAATTAATTCTTGTTTTCAGTGCCAACATACCTCCTTTGCATGTAAATTAGGCTCATTACAGATGTGTCTTATTCCCAGTTATTTGCCTGTTGCAATTAGCATTGTGCTATTACTACACGCAGAAAGAAATACAAAGTGGAAAGCAAAAATGGCATGCTGGGACCCCCCCCAGTTGTTTCTTTGGGTTGTATGCGATTGTATAAATCCCTTATCCAATCATAATTAATTAAGATTGAGTTAGATTAGGATTTGGGCTGGATTACCGAAACAAAAGGTTTTCATGAAATGGGTTTATGATAGGGATTTCCACTCTGAGCTAATTAAAGTCAGTCACTGCACTTCCCATGATTCCCTACCCACTGCCAAAGGGATGATGAGTAACAGTGTGCATGCTAACACACACATGCCACGTCTGCTGTATACAGCGCCTTTCTGCATCTGACAGGAATTGTAAGCTTTATTATGAGGCATTTTAAGCCTTCAGCAATGTTCTTGAGGATTAGTGATGTTATTTGTCTCATTTCGCAACTATCAATGCTATCTACAGAATATGCTCATTGTTATCTAATCAGATCATTCAAGAATGAAAAAACAGAGGATTTTTTGTGGAACATCTTGACAGATCTGTTGAAGAATATGCCGCAAATGTCATGACAACTGCGCGGAGATCTATTGGTACATGTCTTTTCTTCTTCTCAACCCCTTTTCACTGGTCTGGCAAAGGTACAACCACTTAAGAACGAGTTTTATCGCCAACTTTTTGGGATGGTTCTAGATTGTCTTGGTTTCTGGGTTCTTTGATTCAAATATGGAGAAGATAACTGTTCTTTACATATTGTGAAGAAAATGCTTATTTGATAAGGCACTGCTATGGCTTTTAGCATTCACGCAGGAAGTTCAATACTTTTTATAGTATAGTTCACTCACAAATGAAAACACCCTCATGTCGTTCCAAGTCTATATGACTTACTTTCTTCTGTGGAACACAAAAGAAGACACTCTGAAGCAATGTTATTGTCCATATAATGAAAGTCAGTGGGGTCCAAAAATCATTGAAAGTGTTTTAAAAATCCCAAGCCATAAATATGACCAATAGTAACTGTGATTCTTTCTTTAGCAAACACCAATAATTAGCGGAAATACTTACATAATCCCTCCATACGATGGCTTGTAAAACAGACAGCACCTGTCACTAACATGTGCAACAGACTGCACCCTGTTAGTAGCTCGAGGATTGACCCAAGGCTTGTCAAGCAGACCATATGTCACCGCGCACATACCGACAGTCATTATCCACATGCTTTTTCCTACCAACACCATCCATCCAGCTGGGAGGTCACTAAGGAGCATCAACCTTCCCCCACGTCATTATCCTGGTGTGCACATGACCTGCTATAGTTGGGTTATGTTGGAATATGAGGTCTGAGAGACCGCAGAAGACGTCTTACCTTTAACACTGCCTTTGAAATAATGTTCAAATTTAGCACACCCCTAGACTGTAAATAGCCTCCCTTCTTGGTAATAAGTGTTTGATGGAATGTGTGATCTTGACTGCTTCAGTGACAAGACATCAAAATCCATCCATCCATACACATTGTGACAGAAAATTTAATAAAACAAACCTCTTCCTCTTTGCAGGACATAAAAGTAATGTTTTTTCTTACATTAGTTCCATTACATTACTTAGTTCGATATCTACATTAAATACGGAGTTATGCATTTTGAAAGAAAAAAATGAAAAACATCAAATCATATGGAGCGTGTTAAAAATATTCTAGAGATCATCTCTTATTAGTTCTAGAGTATAATTGTTGTTCATTAAAAACTAATGGCTGATCTGCAGTAGGTCTGTGTTTTAAGAATCAATGATATGCTTTTGAATCATCCATAAATATATAATTTGTTTTATGTAATCTAATTTCTACACATCATCATACATAGCCAAAACCATTTAATGCAATAAATGTACTGTATATTCCTGTAACATAAACCAGAAAGCCATCACAACAATGACAGGCAATGATGCAGAAAAGGTTAACTACTGTGCTATGAATACAGCTTATCACCCGTTTCATCATACTCTTCCTGCTTTGAGAACATCATATTATCATATACTCTTTAGTCTATGACATCCACTGTAAATAACTTCCGCAGGAATGCCCATACAGAAAAACAAGCCTGGATGTTTAAATATTTACTTTAATCTGTATATTGTGATCCCTGTCAGCATATCACGTCTCCACAAAAGAGGCCACGTATAGGATTCAAATGGGCAACCCACATGTTGGTGGTTGGAAATTTTGGGTCAAAAGTGTGTCCTGAAATGTCAGCTTAACATAACTTATCCTGTGTCCTTTTTTGTTCTCAGTACAAGCAAGTTGAGCAGTACATGTCTTTCCACAAACTTCCGGCTGACTTCCGGCAGAAGATCCATGATTACTATGAGCACAGATACCAGGGCAAGATGTTCAACGAGGAAAGCATTTTGGAAGAACTGAACGAGCCGTTACGAGAGGTACCATTTAGCAGCAGAAAACAATACACAACTGATAACCTGCCTTCGAACTGACAGTAAACTCACTTCTGCATTTCCAGGAAATTGTCAACTTCAACTGCCGGAAGCTGGTGGCGTCCATGCCGCTCTTCGCCAACGCAGATCCCAACTTTGTGACAGCAATGTTAACTAAACTCCGCTTCGAGGTCTTCCAACCAGGAGATTACATCATTCGAGAAGGAACCATCGGCAAGAAGATGTACTTCATTCAGCATGGCGTAGTCAGCGTACTGACCAAAGGGAATATTGGCATGAAGCTCTCTGACGGCTCCTACTTTGGGGGTAAGAAACACACAGAAAGAACATCCTATTCATACAGAAACATATCAGTTTGAACATTATAATTACAATATCACTACATACAGCCAAATGGATAAACTGTGCAAAGCTAAACTGTTGTGTTTTGACATCCTGTTAGCGCATATCAAAATAAAAGTCACCACAGAAAATTCTGAAAAAAAAAACAAACACCAAGAAGTACTGAAGAACATTACATTAACATTTTCCAGAGACAGTAGAAATTATGTTTTTAAGGAACAAAAAGGCCTTTAGGAATTTGAGTTTACCTAAATTATACCTGTCCTGAACAATAAAAAAACAATAAAAATCATAGGAATTAAGTCAACTAAACTACTCATTATATTCAAATTATCATAACAAACTTAATCATATTCGAATAACATTGTAAATTACATGCAGCCAAATGTTTTCCCAAGGTAAATTTTTTGTAAGGTTACATTTCCAACTGTTGTGACATTTTGGTAACGCATATTAAAATGCAACTTCAAGGTAAAAGGCCCAAGAAGAAAGTATGTATAAAAAAAAAAACATACAATTTTAATTTCCAAAGGAAGTAATAATAAAATAATAAATAAAAGATAAAATATTTATTTTAAATAAAATATAAAAGTATTAGTTTTACCATTATACTTGATTATCATAATATACTACATTTTTACATTTCCTAATCAAAGAAAATTCTAAAATCACACAAGTCAATTAAATCACTCATTATCATACCAAACCCATCATATTGCAATAAAATAATGTTTTAAAGTGCCCCTATTATGCCTTTTCGAATATTACCTTTCATGCAGTGTGTCGTGTAGCTGTATGTGAACATAAACTATCTGCAAAGTTGTGAAGCCGACAGTGCACGATAAATAAAGTTATTGTCTATAAAAAAAAAAAGAGTCGACTCGCAATCGCCTAAACGAGTCGTCAGGAATTCAAATCTTATTCTGTTACGGCGCTACATCACGAAGTAACACATTTGCATAATGTCTGCCCACGTTCTACATCGCCAACTTGCCCGCCCACAAACAGTAAAATTTCTGTGTGGTTAACATCATGTCGAGAAGACGCTGTATCCTACGCTGTGAGAGTAAATTTGTTTTATCACATCTTATAATTACCACGAACTTGTTAACACTTGACACTTACCACTGAGAAACGTCCTGCTCCAGTCATGCTTGCGAATCAGTCTCTTGTCGATCAGCCACTTCAACCGTTTCATCATCAGACTCCGGCTCGAATTGGTAAGGTACAATC
>NW_015540850.1:140420-151353 GCF_001515605.1 Sinocyclocheilus anshuiensis | reverse complement strand
TTCAACCGTTTCATCATCAGACTCCGGCTCGAATTGGTAAGGTACAATCCATACCATCTTTTCTATGTATTGACAAGTCTCTAGGGCTGTCATTCCGTCATGGCAATGGGCGTTTCGTTTCCGACACGCGCTGTACGCGGTAGACCAATCCAGAGCCAATCTCTCTATGGCTCTGGACCAATCACAAAGGACTGCGCCATCTGACCAATCACAGCAGTGAGGGCTCACGGAAAGGAGGGGGTTAGAGAGACTGATTCTTTGAACTACTTCGCACCAGTCGTTTACGAATCATTTAGAAATGAGGTCAAATTAAATCTATTTTTGAGAAAACTAACGTGTTTTTTGACCTTGCATGCATGTAAACCTGTTTTAGGAGACTCATAAAACAATATTAGCAACCTTAAAAATGGCATAATATGGGCACTTTAAGGCTAAACTGTTGTTAGCATATATTTGAATGCAATTTCAAAGTAAAAGTCCCATAAATAAATTATGTAAAAACAAAATACTTTAAAAGTTCCAATTAGAATTCCAATTGGAATCCTGTTGTTCACATTCCTTTACTATTTTTGATAAATATAAAAAGCCTTCACTGGTTTGTGTTCAAACTGAAGGCTTAAAAAAATAGAAATTGAAATGCTTTAAAATCATATGGTTGCTCCATCTGAAACCCTAACAGCTCACTTGCACTGGAATACAGTGATAAATACCACTGACATTTGAACATGACACCTTAGTTTCTCCCTCCAGCGAGCTTTGTCCCATTTAAGATGCCGCCCCCTTCGAGGGGCTTGCGTTGGTGATCCAGAAAAAAGACAGCGCTTTTTCCAGAGTCTTTAGGGCATGGCCTGGGAGCGGCAAGGAGCAGAGTTCACCGAGGCTGCGAATATACCAGGAGCCAGAAGCACTGAAGGAGGGCCACAGATAAAGAACAAATGTGGCCAATTAATAACACCTAATTAGTGCAGCAGAACAGCAATGGCAGAGCAATTTATAATGACGAATATAGAGATTCCCTCGCCAAAAACAATTACACTGTACCTCTTACAATGCATGAGAGGGGCTTATTCATGATGCCAGACTGATTTGTCATGGTATTCTATACTGATCACAGCGTCTCTGCTTTTTAACATGCTACAGTAAATAAAAAGCCCACATTCTGTTCACAGTATTCAAATGCAATGCATTTTTACATGTTAAGGTCTTAAAGGGATAGTTCACCCAAATATATATTAAGATAACATATATTTTGAAGCATGTTTCAACTGCTTTTGTCCATACAATGAAAGTCATTTTCAGACGACGGCATTTTTCAGTATATTACAATACACTTTTCTTGGGCCTTAGGGTTGAATTGCACCAAATTAAACCCATTAACCACAGAAAAAACAAATATGAAAACAGTCTCTCATGACTTTAGGTTACCATGAAAATAGCATGGCCATTTGATTAGGTTAATAGCATAAGCCATTGTAGATGCTACTGTATTCAATTTAAGTGAATACACGGCTTTTAAAACCGCATTTGGCTACGTTCATAAGAGTGGAACATGGATACATCAAGCACATGGTTCTTAACAGCTTATAGAAATGAGAAATCATCATTAATCTCCTCAGCGGAGCTTTATATATCATAAATGATACACTGAATAGAGCATATAGGCAGTGCCGATCCTAGACGTCTGGAGGCCCTACGCAAAACTGTGTCGGTGGGGCGGTGGAGTGGGGTATGAGTGGTTATGAACGAATGAATGAAACGCATTTGTACGTGTTTCAATCTGTCTCGAATCGTGTTCGCGGAAAGCACTTGAGAAACAGAGAAACGCTTTCAACACGTTTTTTAGTCTCGAGCAAGACTGTATGACATTCACATTACGTGATTTGACTGATTTTTACGTAGAAAGGGTGACAGCGCACCGCATTAAAAGAAATGATCATTCATGTTTTCATAACCGCTGGCCAAATTCAAAAACGAAACTAAAATTAAATCATCTTTGAGAGCTTGGGGGCCCCCTGGTGTTTTCGGGGCCCTACGCAGCTTGCGTATTTTGCGTATAGGGAGGATCGGCTCTGCATGTAGGTATATGTAGTCAGCGTCTAAAGTTATATGTGAACATCCACAGTAGCAAGCACTTTCAGTTAATTTCTTTTCGGTTTCTTTTGGGCCATGAACTACAGGGAGGTTTGTGATATTGCATGTTGTTAATGTAATGACTGTAAACTGGAGCTAAATATGATCTCCACACTTGTGGTAAAGGAGGCACTTCATCACAGATCTGACAGCTCAGTTTTGCACGCTGGGATACGTCAACCCAAACTGGGCATGTTGTGAAAATGTGATTTTTGGCAGACTGCTGTTTTTGCAGGGTTATTATTAGAGGTAAAATCTGACTTTTTTTGAAAGTGCATTAAGTTCTGGTTCAGTTGTATCGTTCAATCAATTTAGCTTTCAAACCAGTGCCCTTGTTAGTACACAATTCATGTGTATTAATCCGTTTTTGAGCCCTAGAATTTGAAAGGATTTCACATGCAGTATTTAACAAGAAGCTGTGCGTGCCAACTTTACAAAGGCTCGTCAAAAAGGGACGTTGCCAAAAAAGAAAAAAAAAACTTCAAAGACCCAATGAGCTGCAGCAACAGCTGGAGCACTAGAGGAAAATACAAAGTCCACAAAATTACTTATTTAAATTCTACACATTTTAATGAAATACAACAACCAGTGCAAAAAAGAACACTTTCTTAATCAGCATTTTTGTAGTTTCCTAATAAAAAAATAAAGTATTTTAATAAATACTTTATTTTAAAATAATTTAATTTTAATAAATAAATAAATTTTGGTAGATTGAATAAATAAAAAAAGGCCCATCAACAGTTGCAAATAGGGTAAGATTAAGAAACTATCTTGTTTATTTATTTATTTTACAAAACACACTGATTTAAATAAATAAATCATTGTAAAAGCAATACAATACATACATTTGCCTACAAAAGATGATACACTTTTGCGGTATGATAAAAGCCCACTTTGATTTATCAGTACATGAATATTAATAAATGTCCAACACAGTGTTTGCAAAACCCTACAGCGAACAGTGTGAAAATTCTCCATTTAAAGTGCTGCTGTTCTACACTGTAGTGAAGTGTGTTGTAATGGAGTCATGCTGACTGAATCACAGAAGAATCAAATGCTTTTCAACCCCTGCGGCCATGCAAATCTAGGACGGTTCTCTTTATAAAACTTAATTCTGTTTAAAAGTTGACAGTTCTAAAAAACAACCAAATAGGACTAAAAATTCAGTATTGTTAATTGAACAACTGTTTAAGGAACAGAATATTAAGTCTTTTATCTCAAAGGTCCTTATTAAGATCACATGTTACCCAGAATTAAAGCTTTATTGATTTTTTATGACAGGCAACATCCACTTGACTCCTCAGTGGAGTTTTATCCACACTATAGGGATGAGGGCCACATCTACTTCAATGAGAGTGAGCTGTGCCAACATTCACTTTGAAGTGTGGCCACATTTTCAACTGGGCAGGTCCCAAATGCTGAGCATCCTTTCGACTGTGTGTGTGTGTGTAGATCTTACAGGATCTTACCTCTTCATAATGCTGAGTTTGACCTTCCTCTCAGAGAGAAGAGACATAGTCAGGAGACAAAGCAGACTGTCAGGTCCTCTACAGTTACATGTTCAGGTTTCAGCTCCAGGGGTGGTGACATTTTGCTGTGTTCTTGTAAAAAGAAAGAGAAAAGACAGAAAACTTAATTATGATGACTATTATGTTAATGTTTGGGATACTGTTCACAAGAGAACATTAGTTCCAATGTTGTTTTGATTACCTGTTTCAACATTCCAAAAAGAACACATGGTCAAGCTGGATGGGTTTAGAGGGGTTTTTTGGCCTTTGTCCACTGGTCAGACTAGGAGAGCAGCTGGCCAACCAGCCAAACCAGCTAAACAGTAGCTAAGACCAAAGTACCTGAAGAAAAGCTGCTTAAACCAATGTTGTATGATTGAACTTGGTCTACTAGCATGGCCAAGTAGGTGTTCAGCTGGTCTCCCAACTGACCAGTGCCAGAAACCACTAAAATCAACAGTCCGGTCTAGCCTGACATGGCTGGGAAACCAGCTAAGATGAGCAAACCATCTTAGGCTTTTTTTTTTTCCATCGGGCCTAGCCAGCCTTCACTGGTCTTAGTTGGTCAACCAGCTTGACAAGTACTGAAGACCTATCTAAAACCAACCAAGACCAGCAAACCATTAGAGGTTGGTTTAAGAAGGTATAGCATGTCGGTGCCAACAGCCATGTGGGCAGCATGCTGACATACTGTTGCGCTACAGATGTCCCGAGTTCGAATCCCGACCTTTCCTGATCCAACCTCGCTCTCTCTCTCTCCCACTTCCCTTCCTGTCAGCACTAAATCTGATATTCCCCACAACATCAAAATACTAATAATGCTAAAAATGCTAATTCTCTTGGGTTTTGGGACGGCAAACTGAACAGCTCTATTCAACATGACAACATCTCAGCTCTAAACATGATGAATGCCATAAATCTGTGCCACACATTGCATGATATGCAGCATGTAGCTGTGGAAGAGAGCTTGGTGAAATTGCATGCTCAAACCACAAGTGATAGTTTTAAGTGTTATTTGTATGTGGTACTGGAGACGGAGGTGAGAGAAATTGAAGGCGATGTTGGGGACCTGCCAGCAGAAGCTGTGCATAGGATGGCATTTTAGCTGCAAATTGTCTTGCTAGCAGCAGGGTGTAGGTGATAGGCACGCGCCATGTCGCGAGTTAGTGTTAGCGGTGCCGTGACTCAGCACAACGACATCAGTGCCAGACATAGCTTCCCTCTCACTGGAAATCTCAGCAGGGCTCTGGGGCTTGTTGTTCACAGAGAACTGGTTGACCCATCAGTCTGAAAAAGCAGTCATCAGAAAAAAAACTACAGGAGTCCACTGAGTAAAGTGCAAACATCCATCTGAACAAGTTCAGTCAACACAGTCGAACCAAAAGACAATACTAGAGGTGTGCAATACTACATATTTTTTAAATAAACAGCATAATTATGCTGGTTTGGGGTTTACCTCACCCCGATTTGACACGTTTCTTAGAGGACATTTCCTGAGTCATGTTCTTGGACTATTTTTTTACCTTGACAGACCATCTCTCTAGACCAGTGATCAATGGAAAGCTTATTTATTCAGCTTTCAGATAATGTATAAATCTCAATTTCAAAACATTGACCCTTATGACTTATGTTTTGTGGTCCAGGGTCACATATAACATACACATAAATTGTAAGAGTATGACTAATGCTGTTGAATAAACAGCCTATAAGGTAAGGCTATTAAATAGCAGTCCCAAACTAGTTTTTGTTAATACAATTAAGTTGGTTTGAGCCACCGCAGTCATTTAAATATATACAAAATGACACAAAGTGAAAATAACATAGTATTTTTGGGTTATGGAAACAACAGTTACAATGTTGAATATACAATATTAACATGAACTGTTAATGAAACGTGAAAACTGCTCCTGAATAGAATGAATATCATACTTTCATGCAAATCCTTCCCAGCTAACACACGCAGTACCAGTTATGTGATTTATCGGTACTGTACTTTTATTTCACGCGTTGCATGCTCGTAGTTTCTGCACTTTAGTGAAGTGATATACAGCACGGCGCCGCGTTCTCGCGTCCTATTGAAGAGTGCACGCTACAAGTACGGTATAACATCTGGCAGGTCAGGATAATTCGTTTTTCTGAGATGAGAGACTTTTTATTTCATAAGTTATGAAAATAACGATAGAATAATGACACTGACATTAAGCTTGTCAACATCTCATCTGACCACAGATACTGAATCGGGACAGCGTGTTTTTCTCAGGCACTCGTACTAATAATGCTAAAAATGCTAATTCTCTTGGGTTTTGGGACGGCAAACTAAAACTATAGTGGCGTCCCTGGTCCCATCCTCCTCCTGGACGACCACTTTCCTGCAGAGTTAATTTCAATGAAAGTCTTGCATCAGAAAAACAAGAATTACGTTTTTTGTTGTTGATGTCGTTTCTTTGGCCGTACACTCTGTGACCCACTCAGAACAGTCTCGCGACCCATTTTTGGGTTCCGACCCACCAGTTGAGAAACACTGCTCTAGACAACCTCAACAATCTACTAGTTGATTATGAAGGTGTCATGTCAGTCTTATGCACACCCCTTCAAGTAGTGTAACCCAATGCACTAATGTTTTTTGGTGGTTCAGATGTCTCTAATTAGGAATACAGCTAAACTTTGCTTGATCCAGGAGG
Source organism: Sinocyclocheilus anshuiensis (assembly GCF_001515605.1). NCBI lineage: Eukaryota > Metazoa > Chordata > Actinopteri > Cypriniformes > Cyprinidae > Sinocyclocheilus > Sinocyclocheilus anshuiensis. Next base: position 145,034 of record NW_015540850.1, on the reverse strand, counting down.
AGGATTCGACACCCCTGGACTAAATGGCTGTTTGACCGCTGTAATTTATCCTTTCTCCACATCATGCAAGTCTAGCAAATTTCCATTACTTTTTAGCACCATATAATCACTTTACCTGGAAAATGAGACAAAGATTAAGTGTATTGTGTTGTTTTAGATTGAGCTAGTGCTTCACTGTGTCTGACAATTACTAAATGCACTGAGCCTAATGGAGTAGAGCAGTGGTTCTCAATTCTGGTCCTTGAGTACCACCGCTCTGCACATTTTGTATATATCTCTTATCACTTCAGACGTTTGTTCTACAGTGCCCTGTGACTTGTACATCATAAGATATACCGCCATGATTCCCCTGTTGAAATAAACAGCATATGCTGGTTAGGTATGTTTTGAAGCATGGCTGCTGGTTTGAGCTGGTCATGTGCTGGTCTGAGCTGGTTTAAGCTGACAGCACATGACCAGCTCAAACCAGCAGCCATGCTTCAAAACATACCTAACCAGCATATGCTGGTTTTTCAACAGGGTCCAGTTTCGAAGGGAGCATATGTGTTCCATTCAGAGAGCATTAAAGTGTGCGAGACATTAATTTAAATTGTATTTATTTCGAGAGGTATATTATGTCACACTTTACAGTTCTCCGTTCAATGGATTTCCTGTGTTCAGGGAGTAGGGTGCAAAGAACACTGTGTAGGGACCCTGTCAATCGGAACACAGTTCATGCATGGAGCTCACTTCTAACGAGCTGATTATCTGAATCGGGTGTGTTAAATAAGCGAGACATGCAAAATATGCAGAGCAGTGGTATGCGAGGACTGGAATTGAGAACCATTGGAGTAGATTGTAATGGGTTCACTGTAATAAGAATTAAACTTTTAGGTTGTTAGTAATATTACTCTTAGAGATTCTTCTCTGCAGTATTCCTACCTAGTTAACAGATATTTGTGTTCAAGGCAATAACTGACCGTGATCTGTACATTTCAGGCAAGAAGAACTCCATCCTGATGCACAAAGTACAACACGATCTTAACTCTGGCGTCTTCAACAACCGTGAGAACGAAATGATCCAGGAGATTGTGAAATACGATCGGGAAATGGTTAAACTGGTTAAACAAGGGGACATGCAAAGGCCCAGGGCCATGTCCATGACTCTTTCAACTCACGGGAACATATTTGCACCTTCTAGTCAACCCTCTACAACTTCTGCCATTGCTAGCCTTCAGCAGGCTGTTGCCATGAGCTTCTGTCCCCAGATGGGCAACCCTCTAGTGGGTTCTGGGGCGGTCCAGTCTCCCCGCATGGTTCGGCGCTTCCAGGTGGTCCAGAGCCAGACACCCCCAGGCTCCCAGTACTCCACCTTAGCCCTCGCCTCTGCCCTTGCAAGCACACCTGTCCACAGCCCTCTGGCAACTGCTGGTCGAATGTTCCAGTATGGTTCTAACCCCCCAGGTGCACCCTCAGGCTCCCAGTTATCCCTTGTACAGCAACACGTCCCCAGTCCCACACATCGACCTCCAGTCCCCAGGAGCACTCTAAGCCAGGACGCCCGAGTCCTATCCACCTCCCAGCCGTCCCTACCCCATGACATGGTGCAGCCAGTTGCCCCAAGCCCTCCTCAGTCCACCAGAGTCTCCTCCACTTCCATCGGTCCCCCTCAGAACCTCCCAGGCCCTGCTGGTCTTAGAGGAAGTATCCCACCAAGAATGGCACTACCCCATCAAATGTCTGTAGGTGCATTTCCTCCTGCCTCCCTCCCTCAGATGAGACCCAGCTTGGATTCAGGACTGCCCAAGAAGGATTCAATAATCAGTCTCCCAGAAACTGAACCACATCACATCAGATCTAGATTATCGTCGAATTTGTGACCACAATAGAGTTGGTGGGCTCTGTCTGGGTCAGGAATGTGTGGACTCTCCTTCACCAAGTACTATTCCTGACCCCCTTTCACACCTTTGAAATTTACTCTCAGAATGTATGTGGTGTGACTGGCCACAAGGGCAAACAAACCATCGAGACTTTATAGTATAAAATGAACATGTCTGTATCATTCTTACCACGATTGGAACTTTTCCATTTTACCTATGATATAAACATCAATGTAGCTTCCACCCTCACAATTTGCCTCTTTGAAATGGTTTTCTTGATTGTAGCTGTTCACAAAGATTACAAATGTACCACTTCCTTTTATATACTGTAGTTCAAACGATACGTGTCTGAATACCGGTACTTAGCAGTTTGCTTCTGATCACAATGTAGGAGCTTACTCCCTCTTCTCAACATGAACCGGCTAGACAATAGATATTTACCCTATAATGCACAATATTAGAATTGTTATAGAAAAAATGTATTCAACAGCTCGAGAGTCCCAAATCGGTTTCGAAACGGGATGTATTCTTACTGGAACTGCTGTCCATGTGTTTGTCTTATTCCTTCAGACCAAAGTTGGGCCAAAGGAAAATGTTAACATGAGATGACATGTAAAGGTGTGTCAAATGAAATGAAAGGATAAAAACAAATATAATTTCATTGCCTTGATTTTGACAAAATACTGTGTGACCATACGTGTGTGTTTTTCTTAGCTGTCCCACAACAGAGCACATTTCACTTCATTTAGCGTTGGGACAATTAAATGAATCAACCGTTTCCTTATTAAGGTTCATGGAAGTGAATACCACAAATTTAATCACTAATTATGCTGCTGAAGTATGAAGTTTAATGACAGGGAGACTCATTTGCCCTTATCTGGTGCATTTAAGTCTTAATTACAAAGGACTTAAGTAGCTTTGTTCTCAAAGGTCAGGTTTCATAATTAATGAACTGTTTATTTCAAAGATTGTGGCTTTGTCCTGTTTGTGAAAGTCGCCCTCCACAAATAAAGCTCATGAATATGACTTAATGCTCAAAGCCTAAGCAGTTGAGGGGGACTGCACATTTTAGAAAGCTAGTGAGGTTAAGCGAGTGAGTACATTGACGGTGATTACTCCCCTCCTCTGAAATGTGACGCGATCCATCAGGCGACGACGAGTTGCTCCACTATCAGTTGTTTTGGAGCACTAGATAACTCGCTCGCCATGGCTACCTAGTGAGGTCTGATGTCCTCTCAGTCTTTGAATCCTTGAAAACCTATTTATATTCTGCTGTTACTTACCATTTCACAGCTTGAAAGAGACTATAGGTTGCTCCTATTTGTTCTTGGCATCCTGGAGACAAAGCCAAGCGTGAATTGATCGTTTATGACTTCTAAAAAAGAACAAAATGGGCAGATGGTTGAAAATAGCATCAGACTGTTCGTATGCAGGGTGTAGTTTATTTTTGATTACTTTGAATAGAATCATAATGTCTTTCCCTTGTAAAAACAAAGTTTTAAATGATTCCCTGTGGCCCTTGCTGTGCACAAACCAGTGCCACCCCATAAGCTGATTAAAAACAACAACAACAACCTTATAGCTGCTTTTAATGATATCCTCAGTTTTATGTTGCACCAAAAACAGATGTTGATTTTATTCAATATATGCCAAGTGTTACTTTTTTTTTGCCAAATTCTAAGTAATATTTCAAGCAATAAAGTTTACAATATGTCCATGAGAAAAGAATATTTGTCTTAGTTGGAGTTATCATTAACAATACACACGTTCCACAAAGTACCACTAAGTTATACTATGCATTATGGTAGAGGAAAAATATGTTTTACTATGAAACTTTTGTCTGGAGGGCATGTTAATTTTTACAACTCTGCATACATTGATTTATCATCATTTATCCATACCATCTTTGGTTATTTTTTCATGACTATATTGATTAAAGAGCCATGTTTTTAGCAGCGGTTCTGCGGTTTTGTTTGAATAAACTTTCAAAACAGCTTGTGTTGAAGCTACTTAACAAACAGTGTTCCATTAATTAGGATGTTACAAGAGCCTGGGGTTGTTTTGCAGCTTTGCGTGAAATAAAGGTGTATAATGACGGGCCCAGGGTCAAATTTACTTACCGTTTAATTTAACTTAATTTTTTACATCAGGTCTATGATGTTTGGTCCAGCATATCTGAAATGCAATTATATTTGCTTAAGATCATAAATGGAAGTAAACCACAGCATCATCTCTCATCACCAGCTATAATCTTCCCACAAAAATGTGCAAATCTCATTTAAAAAAATGTTTGCTCAAGTACCCGTTGTGTTTTTGTAGTCATACTTTCCTCTGAGAGCCTGTTTGATGTCTAAGCTGACAGTTATTAAGGTTTCAACACAATTTTGCGTTTGTCAGACAAGCTACCATAAAAGAAGTCAACTTTAGACTTTTGCTAAGTGCTCCTGTATGCAAGTTCCTCTCTTGAACTTTCTCTGAGTTGACAGTGTGTCAGCATGTTCAACTTGTGGTCAGTCTACTCAAGATGTTGAAAGATGTGACATGGTGAACCCTTGAGAGGCATCTTTCCCTCAGAAGGCATCTCTGTGACAACTTCAATCAATCCACTCCACTGTTGAGCGCACAGAAAATGTTTATATTTTCTTGGAGAGGTATTGTGCATTAGAAAAAAGAAACTAGAAAAAGAAACTTTAAAAAAGTTTCTTAGCAAAAAAATTTAAAAATACGATTTTTTTTTTTAAACAGAGAAACAGTA
>NW_015540850.1:117903-140386 GCF_001515605.1 Sinocyclocheilus anshuiensis | reverse complement strand
CAGTATGTGGAAAATAATGTGTTTTTTGAACCTTAAACCGCATAAACATTTCATTACTCCAAATAATGTTCTTTTTAGCAGCATCATATGACCCCTTTAAATGGTTCAAACAGGGTTTGTGAATATTTCTGAGCGAATTATAGATCACATTACACTGGTGGTTCCCAGCAGGCACACAATGTCATAAGACGTTGATATTTGGTTAAATTTCGGTTGCGACGTCGGGTGACCAAAATTCAATGTCAATGTTAATTTGATGTCCAATACCAACCTCAGATGACGTTGATATTCGTTGTTTTTAGGTTGTGTAACCAAAATCCAACATTAAGTCAATGTCAAATTGGCGTCAAATACTGACGTCAACCCGATTTTCATTCTCAACCAAAATGCAACGTCTGTCCGACGTATAACTGATGTTATATTGACGTCCTGTGCCTGCTGGCTTGTGCTGTAGAAAGACATGTTTATCTAAATCACACTGCAAACTCAACTCTGGCAAGTACACAAACCATTTTGTGCATGAATTGACTGGCAGTTCAATTAATTGAATTGAAAGCTGTGCTGTTCAAAAACGTGTTTATCTGATCGCACTGCAAACTGGACTGAAATTGAATAAAATGGAATTTCTTTCTCCTGTAAATTGAGGAAACATTGGCCGCTAAGTGTCTTAAAACATTATGTGGCGGCAAACAGCTTTAAGCCCATGAGCTATTATTATTGTAAGGGCAACGTCCCACGAAATGAGCAGGAAATGAGCAGGTCTGTTGACGTCAATTCTCGTGTAATCAAGTGTAGCCTTGCATTGGATTGCTTTTGTTTCGCATTGCCCTTTGTAGTAAAACGCTTTCAAAATCCAGAAAACAGAAAGAAAGCTGCCGAAGCAAGCTATTGGGTCTTGAAATTTCAATAACAATTAACCTTTCGCAGACCCAGAGTGCAAAAATATCGACTTTATTTCTCGCCGAATGCCATGTGTACATTCTCCGGCAAGCACCCAACGGATCAAAATGTCTTTGATCATAAAACACAGTCATTTAAGTGCTCTCGAGTCCTTAAAAAAAGGACGGCACAAGCTCACACGTCAGCCAAAGTTTTCCCAAAATACTCCTAAAGGTGCTCTATTATCATAAATATCCTCGCGTTTCTTTGCTGGCTGTGAATGCGAGAGCCGCCAGCTGTGGGGGGATGCTGGGAGTAAATCATGTCCAAGTGGAAATGTCGGAGAGGGCCTTTCAGACGGGGCTGCCTTGAAATCGATGAGAGCCAGAATCATGTGGTTAATCAGCCCCGTGTTAGCACTCAGGAGTGAAGGAGCAGATCAGAGCCCCGCCGAGAGAGTGTTCTCACTCCATACCGAGAGGAGATCCACGGTCTCGCACCTGCACACAAGGGCGACTCCTGCTGTTCGCCTCCACCAGAACTCTGCTTCAGTGCTTAAGTGATGTCTTTATGATAATATGACAAGACAGACAGACACACACAAACTCGCTCACGCACACTCACTTATCTACCAGATCAACCAATCCAGTCTCAGTCACGCACACTTTTCGATGTAGTAAAAAGCAGCAATCTGTTTTGATGAGGTCTGTGGAGGGCTCTCAGCCTCCTGATGAAAGCTGTCCGTCAGCTCACGATACGCTCCTCAGCTGAAGAAATACACTGATTCTTTCACCTTTTCCAGGTCGAAATCACCTACAAGAGAGACAGTACATGATTATGGTCTTTTAGGGTGGAATATGTAACAATGAAAACAGAACAGTTGATTTTAGCACTCATTTATTCATTTAAAACACCAGTATACACAAGAGCCAGATACCGGAGTACATTTTATTTTGTAATTATATAGCTTTGATATGAAGTCTATTTAGATTAAGTCTCTTATGCTCACCAAGGCTGCATTTATTTGATCAAAAACACAGTAAAAAGAGTAATATTGTGAAATATTATTTTAGTTAAAAAAAACTGTTTTCTATATGAATATATTTCGAAATTCAATTTATTCCTTGGATGGCAAAGCTGATATTTTTTTAGCAGCCATTACTTCAGTTTTGAGAACAGTTGCACTGCTTATTATTTTTGTGTAAAACGTGATACATTTCAGTCTTTGATGAATAAAAAGTTCAAAAGAACAGTCTTTACTGCCATTTCTGATCAATTTAATGCACACCTTTTATATAATTGAAAAATGGAACTACATTTTGCCTAAAGCACAACAAAACTACTGTAAAATTGAAGTGAAAAATACTGTGACCAAACAACGTCAGCATAAATGTACATATATAAATTACAAATACACTTTAACATTTGATTGTTTTTTATGCTGACCCAAAGCTGCATTTATTTGATCAAAGATACATCAAAACAGCAATATTGTAAAATATTATTATTACATTATTTAAAACAACCATTTTCTATTTTAATATACTTTGAAATGTAATTTATTCCTGTGATGGCAAAGCTGAAGTTTTGCAGATTTGTGTATTAATAGTTTAGCATTTCAGTGATCAGCTACAACATAAAAATGATTATTGGTATCGGCAGAATTTCAACATCAGTTCATCCCTAGATGCTGATTTTGAATATTCATTTACCAAAAATGGACATTTAATTATTTCCAGAGATTTTTAATTCACTTGTAGCATACAAAATATTGATTTTAGCTTTTAGGGTGTGTTCACACTTGTAGTCCGGTTCTCTTGGTTCGTTTGGTCTGGACCAAAAAAGAAAACGATACATTTGGTCCGGGTCTGCTTACTGTTCAAACTGGAATTTTTGACAGAGAACCTAAAGATACCGAACCTAAAGGCATAGTCTGAATGATGTATATTTCGTGACAAAACTTACCGAACACCCCAAACAATAGGTGTGTTCGACGTAAAGCGGCGCAGCGCAGACCGACAAAACTTTAATTTAAAGTATGACATTAAAGCACCCATTTACCGATCGGTCTTTAAGTAGAATACACCTAATTCCATTTGCTGGACTATGCACACTCATTGTTGCTTGTACATATGATTTTATTTCCACCACATGCGAACTCACGAAGAGCTCATAAAAGTCTGTTTATCTCCTCATTGCTCCACGTTTGCTCTCTGCTCATTTTGTTTTGGATACACGCTCATTCCGCATCGTCAAATCATGTTGCATAGCGTCGCATCTTGTCATTACATCCTGTTTTTGGTTTGTTTAGAAGTATTTGGTTTGTGTTGCATTCATATTTCATTCGAACCACACCAGAGTTAATTTAAGTGCTGTCAAACGATTAATCGCGATTAATCACATCCATGTGTGTACTATGTCTATTTATTATGTAAATATAAATACACGCACATGCATGTATATATTTAAGAAAAATATGTTATATTTATATATTAAATATATTTATAATATAATATAAATTATATGAATATAAATAAATACATGTACATATTTTCAAAATATATGCTGTATGTGTGTGTATTTATTTACACATAATAAATATACACAGTACACACCCATATATCATGTAAACAAAAACTTTTATTTTGGACGCGGTTAATCGTTTGACAGCACTAGTTCGTTTGGAAGCAAACAGAGTTGTCCTTTTTTAACTAAAGCAGAATAGTTTTATAATATCAACCATCTATTGGTTATTGGCCTTATAGTTTATAGTGTTTATTTATTTCCTTTTTTAATTAAAGGTAATTAAAGTCATTTATTCCTGTAATGGCAAAGCTGAAATTTTGCAGATTTGGTGATCAAGAAACATTTTTTTATTATTAGTGTTGAAAACTGACAATTATTTTCAAACGTAGCTGTCATGAAATTGCCAAAATGGAGAAAAAAAAAATGCATTTCCTTGCAAAATAATTGATTTTCTTTTCTTAAAATAAAACCAAATATGACCCAGACATTTTTTGACAGGCTTTCACGAGATTCACCAAAAAAGTGCTGCTGTGCACATAAGCAACTGCAATTAATTTTAAAGAAGTGTAGAACCCCAAATCAATGAATACTAAACATTTCAGACATATTAAACAATACCATGCCACTCTATTTAATCAATCCATTCAACTCTAATCAATTTAATTTGTTCTTGAGAACATGAAACGAATCCCACAGGAGGTATTAATATAGATAAAACACATGCAAACGATTGTGGGTGGTCTGCTTGCTTGTGCACAAGATGTCACCTTGTTCTGAAGAACAGAGCAGAGGAAATCAAGCCTATGGGACACACATGGACGGACACACACTCCTCAGGCAGACAATTTCATTAGTGAAAATAAGGAGTCCTGGAAGAATACTGAGCGTGACTCCAGTAGCACGCTTATCAAAACTATAGAAATAGTAATACAGAAATAAAATCAGTGCGTGTATCACTGTTACACGGCGAATGAATCATCTTATTGCTCGTTTTCATTGACGCTGAGCTATTAAACATGTTGTAAAAGCGCCCCCTCAATATTGTCTCTGCTGAATCAGCGATTTGATGTGCCAGATGTGTGTGATTCTGCTGTAAATGTGCCCATGTTGTCCAGTGCGTTTCCTTCCGGCCCGTGTTACGTAAACAGATTAACCAGTTGACAGAATTAACTGTCATCAGTTTAATGAAATCTATCTCGCTGATGAACATAAAATCACATGTGCGGTTCTGCGAGATGGTGCGACGTTATGCAACGGTAAAAAGCTGCCTTAAACCTGACAAGCTGTCAATCGGATGAGGTCGAGCCGCCCGTCTGTGTGTCCGAAAGTGACGGCTGCAGTGCTCAGGGTTTAACTCACCTGTTTGAGGAACACTGGCCAAAAGCTGTGCCATCTTAAAGTGCTCTTCAAACTTCTTTGGCTTGGATACAACCCTGTGAGAGTGAAAACTGGACTCAATTGAACTGAACCACATTATGACAAAGCATTAGATAACCGAGAAAACATGAAAAGACAACTTTACGCGTTTTCAAAAATGATGATTTGAAAAAATGGTTGTTGTTTGTAGGGATGCACAATATATAGGCAGCATATCAGACGATATTGGTGGTTTTTGAATATTTATTTGCTCCTGTCTATTTCCTGTCTATCTATAGGCCGATTTTGAATATTCATTGGCCAAAATTGGACATTTAATTATTTCCAGAGATTTTTAATTCACTTGTAGCATAAAAAAATACTGATTTTAGCTTTTAATGTACTATTTTCGTCCCTTTTTAATGAAAGCAGAATAGATTTATAATATCAACCATTTATCAGTTATTGGCCTTAGTTTAAATGTTTATGTATTTATTTTTTATTAAAGAAAAGAAAAAAGAATGTAGCACAGATTTATAATTTTAGCAATTTATCGGTTATCAGTCTTACCTGATCTTTATTTCTAAATACAAACTATTTATACATATTATTTATACATTTTTAGTGTGTTATCAGTTTTCTTTAGGTAGTACAGATTTGTAATGTCGGCCATAAACAAAAAGATACTATAATTATTGGTATTGGCTGAATATTAATATCAGTTTTCTAGTAGTTAGCGGTTTAGTGGTTAAATACTAACTATTTGTTCATTTATTAGTATCACCTGATAGTGTATATTTATTGGCTGATATTGGATATTTCATGGTTTCATCCTTTTACAAATTCACTTTTAGTTTCCAAAATTATTTATCGGTTATCTGCCTTAATATGGAAATTACCATTTATCTGCCAATATTTGATATTGAATTCTAAACACAAAGTATTTATACACACAGTTTAAGTGTGTATGAATTTTCTTTAAGCACTATAGATTTGTAATATCGACCATTTATCGGTTACTGGCCATAAACAGGAAGATACTATAATTATTGGTATATGGCCAAATTTTCAATCAGTACTCATTTAGATGGCATTTAAGTGGTTAAATAATTTTTTTAAAAATGTATCTGTATGACCGGATACTGAATATTTTTCAGTCGATATTTAATTGTATCTGCCTATTACAAATTCACTTTTAGTATCTAAGCATTTATCGGTTATCTGCCTTAATGTGGAAATTATAATTTATCTGCCAATATTTGATATTTAATTCTAAACACAAAGTATTTATACACACTGTTTAAGTGTGTATGAATTTTCTTGAAGGATTATACGTAGATTTGTAATATCGGCCATGTATCGGTTATTGGCCATAAACAAGGATACCGTAATTATTGGTGTACAATGCCATATTTTCAATATCAGTACTCCATTAGTTAGCATTTAAGTGGTTAATTACAATTTTTTAAATGTATCAGTATCATGTGATATTGGATATTTAATGGTTTCTGCCTATTCCATGTTTACTTGCAGCATACAAGCTATTTATTTAATAGATTTCAGTGTTTATTAAAAAGAAAATGCCACAGATTTATAATATCAGTCTTTTATCAGTTTTTATTGACCTTATTGGCCTCTTTATTTCTTTTTAAGTGTTAATTTTCTCTCTTTCTTTTTTAAAGAAAGTAGCATAATATTAGTCATTTATCGGTTATCGGCCTTAACATGAAAATAATTGTTTATCTCTCAATATTTGATATTTACAAACAATTACAACCTATTTATTTCAGTTTTTAGAGTATATCATTTTTCCTTAAGTACATCCCAAGTAGTTAGCAGTTTAGTATCTAACTACTAATTATAGTAGTTAAATACCATTTAGTCGTTAAAAACTGGAAATGTGCAATGGGACTTACGGTGGCCTGCTGCAATATTTAGTTAGAAGAAACCCGGACAGCTCCTTTAGAATGGGCTGACTGTGCAGAGCCACAAACTGCTCACGACACATCTGAGGAGCGACAAAGAGCACTCAGTCAATCATTATGCACACTAATGCGCCGACTTAAATGCTATCTCCCTCTCGCTTCCCCTTTCCCTCAGACGTTTCACCTCTCTTCTATTTGAACTTTCCCATTTTAAGAGGAATCTGTGGTCACAAAGCATGTCAGGGAAAGACTCGCAGACAATAGACCACTCACAGAAGGAGAGAAGGATGGGAAAAGATAAAAGTCCAAAAGGAGTCTCAATTCAGACAGATGAATATGGTTTGAGAGAATAGATGGAGTTATTAAGCTTCAGAAGTTCATCGCAAGTGTCACATGGAGGTTAAGCTTATCTAATGAAGGTGACTGTCAAGTAAGTAAAGCCAGTGAAACAACATGATGGTGAGTAAATGGTGACATAACTTTCATTTTTGGGAGAATTATTCCTTTTTTTTGAATCAAAGCAAGAGAAAAATTAGTTCTAAAACAGATCTTTGAAAGGAATCAGCTGAGGTAAATTAAATGCTAAAGTAAATAAGCTTTTTTTTGTATTTGAAGATAAGTCTAGTTAATGGTCTCCTCTTTAAGAAGAATCGCTTTATGTATCCCCAAATTGTAAGTCGCTTTGGATAAAAGCGTCTGCAAAATGACTAAATGTAAATGTAAATGTAATGGCAGCTTTCCAAAAAATGCTTCAGTTGAGAGGATGAGCGGTATGGCCATTCAATACCAAAATAACCCATCCTGACAGGGTTGGTTATTGAACATATGGTGAACTCAGCATGCAAACATCTGGCCGTTAAGCTGACATGGTTGGGCCGCTTAGTCATTCCCGTTGAAAGAATATGCACTGAAAAATATTCGTCAGTGAATGCTCTGTTCCTTACACACCCTGTTCATGATGTCCACCGTCACAGCATGGGTCCAATAACAGTCATGGACGGACACAAACGTCAGACCAGCCCTGCATGTTTGAAGAAGACAGGAAAATGTACATACCACATAAAAAAAACCAACAACAAATAACTACAAAAATAATGAATATTATTGTTCATATAATATATTTAGATTATAAAATGTATTATTAATTATTTATGTATTAGTAATGTATTAGTTTATTTTTATGTATTATGTAGTAGTAATTATTAAATACCTGGAACACTTTATTGTTATCAATATTAATACAAATAGCATTATTATTAATAATAATAAAACCAATGTGTTATTGTTGAAGTGTGATTAATATATTATTATTATTATTAATAATAATAATAATAAATATAAGAATTATGAATAACTTAATATTATACAATATTAATACTATTATTGTTGGTATTAATAATAATGACTTGTTCATATAATTTATGTATATTATAAGATGTATTATTATTAAATATATGCATAACAAATATTTTTTATTTTATTATAAAATATTTTTTATTAAAATATGATTTTCATGTGTATTACTAATATTAATATTGTTATTATCAATAATAATAAAATGTTTATATGTATTATTATTATCATTTTTTATATATTATCATCAATTATAATAACATTATTATATTATATTATATTATATTAATTATATTATATTACATTATATTATATATACATATTATTATTCATTATATATATATTTCTGGGCCCATATTCACAAAACATCTTAAGGCTAAAAGTAGCTCATTAAGAAAATCTTAAAAATAATGGGCATGTCAGTCCTAAATTTAGGACTCCTAAATTTTCGCTCTAAGAGTATTTCACAACGAGTTTTAGCTTCTTTATTGTTATCAATATTAATACAAATAGCATTATTATTAATAATAATAAAACCAATGTGTTATTGTTGAAGTGTGATTAATATATTATTATTATTATTAATAATAATAATAATAAATATAAGAATTATGAATAACTTAATATTATACAATATTAATACTATTATTGTTGGTATTAATAATAATGACTTGTTCATATAATTTATGTATATTATAAGATGTATTATTATTAAATATATGCATAACAAATATTTTTTATTTTATTATAAAATATTTTTTATTAAAATATGATTTTCATGTGTATTACTAATATTAATATTGTTATTATCAATAATAATAAAATGTTTATATGTACCAATTCCAAATTTTCCTTTGATTATATCCTTGTTTTCATTAACCAGTTGGGCAAGAAGTAACAGCTGCAGCTGCTTTGTTTTTTTACGTTTGCATGCATTACTATCAGCCGTTATTCTACTCTGTTAATTAAAAGCTGTTTATATGCATATCCACTAACTATTTTTGAGAAGCATACATGTTGGGCTGACAAAAAGCTGAACATATACTTGTTTAATTAGTGACATTTATCCTGCATTTTAAAATCTTTATTTGAATGTGGCAATTTACATTTTTTTTTAATTTTTAAACCTTTATTTGAATATGGCAACATAACATTGTGGTCTACAATATTTCCATGAATAAATCTCTGACAGAGACTATCAGCCAATCACTGTGCATAGTTAATAAGCATGCTGACATCATCCATAGCAACGAGGTCAACCCCGCCCTTTGACTTCTCTCTATTCCTTAGTAAAAGTTTGTCTCAGCAGCTCTGTGAATAAGTTTTAAGAGAAAACTCTTAGCTAAAAATTTTACTGCTATTTTAGTGGTAACATAAAATGTTTTGTAAATACGGGCCCTGGTCTACTAATCATTTTATGTCACAAAAAGTATTAAAAACATTCAAATCAGATCTGCATATTGAACAAAAATGTGTAAAACGAAATATAATTTGTATCATATATGTCATAAGAAGGTAATATTGGTCGCTCTCTACTCTTAATCCTGGATGAACAAACTCTTGGTTTTCTGTTTCACATTGTTCAAATCTTGATATTCAGGTTAATGTGCTTATTTGCATGTTTATGAGATATAATATGGCCTGAAGAAGCAAAAACAAACAATACAGTCTTAATTTCTCCAGTTAAGTTGGCTAACACTACAATTGTCATTTTGAAACAAAATACAGAGCATGAAAAACTGTGACTGTACAAAACTTCTGAATATTTAATGAGGTAAACTCTTAAGTATATGATTGGTGGTTTGTTGTTAAGTCTAAACACATAACCAACCCAGTGTTAAAAGCCCGTTTGAGTGTGGGATGTAAAAAACAGTCAGCTCATCACCTGTAACAATGCAGTGATGTCAGCATCATGTGAGTGGAGTCCAGAGAGTGGATAAAATTAGGAGGGAAGGCGTTTTTCTGCTTCATGCTGTCTGGTTTCCTAAATAAGGCACAAGAAGAACAAGCTTAGACTTGGTACGAAGCACACTTGGGTAATTAAGGCCGGCGTCGACATCTTCTCGCTGGGCAATACATACACCTGTAGCGCCAGGAGCCATACATCACTGAACAGGTAGGTCAGTCTTAATTACCATCCAGCTGGACCAGTAAAGAGTAAAGAATAATGTGTGTGCTTATTATGGCTGAAGATATTTCATTATACTGCTCCATATCAGGCAAAATAGTTCAGAATAAAAATAGTGATACTTCAGGTCAGATACTCTCAAATTTCATCATGGGTTTTATGAAGTGATTTCCATTCCTTAGCCTGTGGGGTTAAAGGGATAGCTCACCCCAAAATGAAAATTCTGTCATTAATTACTCACCTTCATGTCATTCCAAACCCGTAAGACCTTGGTTCATCTTCAGAACACAAATTAAGATATTTTGATGAAATCCGAGAGCTCTCTGACCCTGCATAGACAGCAAGGTTACTACCATGTTTATGGCCCAGAAAGATAGTAAGGACATCGTTAAAATAGTCCATGTGACATCAGTGGTTCAACCGTAGTTATGAAGCTACGAGAATACTTTTTGTGTGCAATGAAAACAAAAATAACGACTTTATTCAACAATTTCTTCTCTTCTGTGCCAGTCTTCGACGAGCGTTCACGAGAGCGCTGTGGTACTTTCGTGAGCGCACAGAGAAGACTGCCCCAGAAGAGAAGAAATCTTTGAATAAAGTCTATGTTTGTGTTTTCTTTGCGCACAAAAAGTATTTTCGCAGCATCATAAAATTACAGTTGAACCACTGATGTCACATGGACTATTTTAACGATGTCCTTACTACCTTTATTGGCCTTGAACGTGGTAGTTGCATTACTGTCTATGCAGGGTCAGAGAGCTCTCGGATTTCATCAAAATATCTTAATTTGTGTTCTGAAGATGAACGAAGGTCTTATGGGTTTGGAACGACATGAGGGTGAGTAATAATGACAGAATTTACATTTTTTGATGAACTATCCCTTTAAAGTACACCACATAACATACATTCGTATTTAAAAAAACTAACTAATTAACTAAACCGTTGAATGGTAATGTACATTTTATACAAACTAAGTACTGAAGCTATCAGGAACTACCTATCTACAATCTTTAGGCTTCACAGAGCGACATTGTGCTGGAGATAATTTCTGGGAATTCAGCGAGGGCTTTAGGTCACTGGCCACAAGAGAGCTGCTGCCACCCTCATAATTTCATCATTTATTCAAGTCTCCTCATTAATGAAGGTCTATTCAGCCTCGAATTAGAGCACATGAATGATCTTTGAATCAGTTCGTGGTCTGTGTGAAACTCCAGTCAGGTCTTCTCTTTTAGCTGGTCTCGAACAAGCTTCTTCAGCTGCATCCCACCTGGAAACTGTCCTCTGGGAAATTAGAGCGCTTCTATTGGATAAGGTTGATTTTTCTTTCACCACCTAGAAGAGTAACTGACATCTGGTACATTGGCATCAGAAGTACATATCTGAAGAACGGCCCTTCAGCTTGGTCTGCATGGACACCCAAGGCCATTTCTCAAAGCCTGAGAGCAATGTATAATCGCAGTGGCGGCTGTCAGTCTAGCCACAAGTGTTTTTGGCCATCTTAGAGAAACAGGAGATCCCTTTTCGGCACCCCGGCTTCTGCTAATGCGATTCCTGTGATAGTCCGTACTTGTATGGTTGTCTATGACAGGCAGAGATAGAGAAATACAAGTGAAGCCCGTCATAAGTGGTTTTTAATCATGTCCTTGCAGCTTTTGGAGGAAGGTCTGCAAGATAACTCCCATCTGAGTCTCCTCCAAGTGGTATTAGCCAAGCTTGGGAAAAGCTCTGCAAGGATTGAAATGAGGTGATGGTATTAAAACAGCAGATGCTTGCGTACGGATTGAACATTTGGGGTTTCGGTGGGAAGCACAGAAGTGTTTGTTTAATAAAAGATGATTGCCTTGGGAACATATGGTAAAGTGGTGGATGACGGTGCATTTATGCATGAAAATCTTAGAGATAGAGACGAATAAGCAAAGATACTGCCGCCACATAAACAAACAGTTACCAGTGAGGCTTTAAGGGATATTTCTTGCAAAAATTACAATTCGGTTATCATATATTCCCTCTCATGTTGTTTAAAACCATTATGACCTTTGTTCTTCTGTTTAACACAAATGAGGAAATTAAGATTTAGCCCTCATGTAGTATTCCAGTCGTTTTGACCAGAAAGGATTTTTAAATTTTTTTTCTTGAAAATGCTAGTTAATGTTATCACACTGGATTAAATCTTGGTGACTTTGCTCACACAGGGTATGAAAACTTCCCACCAAAAAATTTATAATTTTTGTACTTTCTTGGGATTTTTCTCCCACCTTGTTACATTTGTGGTGTTCCCAGTCCAAAATGACCAGCCTACAAAAAACTGCTTTGTTATGCAATATTATCACCAAATCTTGGATTCAATATTTTTGTCAACTTGTTTTCTTTCAGTTCTCACAGATTTTGTACTTCTTTTTGGAACCAATTGGTCGAAGGCATCAAATAAAATAATAATAAATAAAGTTGACAAAAAGATTGAACACCACAAATGTAGCAAGGTATGAAGCATAATAAACAAGGCTGGTCATTTTTGACCCGGAACACTAAATTAAGCAAAGTATTTTTAGCACAGCATAAGAGTTCAAAATATACTTGTTCCTCTTGTGCTGATATGGATCACTTTTATGGTGCTTTTGTGTCCTTTTAGAAGCTTGAAAACATCAGTGCCCATTCGTTGTAATTGTATGGAAAAGATTAACTAGCACATTCTTCAAAATATATTTTTTGTGCTCCTCAGAAAAAAAGAAAGTCTTTCAGGTTTGAAACGTCATGAGGGTGAACAGACAATCTACTATCTCTTTAAAACAGTTACATTTGGAAACAACACAGTTCTAACGCAAACAAGCCAAAACATACTTGGTCTCCAGTGCAAGTACCCATCAACAGACGATAAAACCAGCAATGATGTTAGTTCACTGTTCATTCCGGGTAGCCCTCCATTCAGTAAATGACATGCAGGATGTGCAGCAGTGACATTTCAACACAAAATGCCACTCTTCTCATCGGAGGGACTTTCTGCTTCTTTCAAATCCTCCAGGGGTTTCTGTATATGATAATGGATTCTGGCCATCCATTGACGGGCCCAGAATAGTGTCAAACACTTGCGTGACACAGGTGCTGCCTTTAGGTGTTCCTGTTACTTGCAAATTTGCTGTTTAAGCACTCCAATTTAATTGTTTAATGTGCTCTGTGGAGTACGGTGCAATGATACTATACATAATGAACCAAACAAGAATGAAAATAGTATAGCAAAGACTTTCAAAGATACTTGTTTTCTGCAGTATTATTATGTTGGCTCAGCACCCATCACAATTAAATTTTTAAAGCAAACAAAAGTTCAAAGCACAATGTTGTTAAGTCACAACACCATACAGTTCAGCTACAAAACAACTAAATTAAGCCACTACATTAAGCCACAATGCAAAAAAATGCTTTTGACCAAAAGGAAACAGTGTTATTGTTAAGTGCTAAAAACAAAAATGAAAAATAAATTCCGTTATCTGAAATAAAATATTTTGTTTTAGTTTTTAAGGGATAGTTCACCCAAAAATGAAAATTCTGTCATTAATTACTCACCATCATGTCGTTCCAAACCCGTAAGACCTCCATTCATCTTCGGAACACAATTTAAGATATTTTTCATGCATTCTGAGAGCTCTCTGACCCTCCCATAGACAGCAAGGATCCTTACATGGTCAAGGCTCAGAAACGTAGCAAGGAGATCACTAAAATAGTCCATGTGACATCAGTGGTTCAACTGTAATTTTACAAATCTACGAGACTACTTGTTGTGTGCAAAGAAAACAATAATAACGACATTATTCAACAATTCATCTACTCCGTATCACCCTATAGCGCCATTTTGGAGAGAAACAGATATGTAAACGTAAACTAAACGTAAACGTAAATATGTAAATGTAGGATCCTTGCATCTATGGGAGGGTCAGAGAGCTCTCAGAATGCATCAAACATATCTTAATTTGTGTTCCGAAGATGAACGAAGGTCTTACAGGTTTTGAACGACATGAGGGTGAGTAATTAATGACATCATTTTCATTTTTGGGTGAACTATCCCTTTTTAATACATGGTATGGTATAAAACTGACTGCAGTAAACATGAAATGCCACCAGACAGCAACAACACCAGATTGTGCTGAGAAATGTAACAACTAAACTAAAAAAATAATGATACAGTGAAAACAAAAAAAACTTAATTAAAAAAAATAAAATAAAATGAATAAAAGATTCAAACTACAAAAATCCTGGTGACATGGAAATTAAGATTTTTAATGGCATAATTACACAAAAATAATTTGTCAATTAAGGCGAATGCGTTTTATTTGAACCAATTACTTTATTTATTAGATTTTACTGAATCACAATCCATTTTAATGGATTAATAAAAACGATTCAATACAATGCATTTTCATCAAGATTTGGCAGCTGAATTATTGTTAAAAATCTCTTGAAAAAATTAAGAGAACAGACACATCATTCAAAATGCCAAATGAATCATGTAAATAATACAATGAACAAGAAGCCATGGAAATGTGGGGAGAGGTCAGAGGTCAACCTCAATACAGGGGTCAAAGTCAGAGAGAGGTACTTACTCATTGGCATCATGACTTATATGGATGCTCAGGTTCTGCATGCTGCTCTTGAGCTGCGAAAAACAAGAGAAGACAAGAGAGTCTGAATGGGTAACAAGAAAGAAACTACTATGAAATGGAAGCAAACAGCTTGTGCGGCAATGTCACTGCTTTGAAACTTAAGTATTGCATTGTTTACAGGGGACACCATCATGTAAAAATTGGCTTTAAATGGGTTGCTATGTTAAATGTTCCAAGTTTAAATATTATATTAGTTGACCTTTATCCAACTTACCACATTGACCTCTAATATAAGCCAATGCATACGAATATTGCAATCAATCTCCTCATCTTTCTGCTCCAGACTGACCTTCAAGTTTCCTATTGATCCTTTTCAAAATCTGATAGAAATTTGAGCGAGTCTCTTAATCTAAGACTGACCAAATGCTCTCAGAAACCTCCACAAACCACTAATATTGACATTGACACAATGCCATTAAAGAACAGGAGCTTAACCGTAGTAAAGGTTGGCGTCCATCACCTAGACGCTGAGGTCGGGCTACAACCCATGAGTGAGTGACTGCTCTCGGTATAGGAACTGTCAGCGTCAGGGGTGCATCCATCACATTACTACTTTGATTAGTCTCTACGGCGCCCCAGGAGCCCATCCCGATGCGGCTCAATTCAATGGAGAAGTGCAGGATGACAGGGAATGAAGTTTCAGAAAGTGACAGATGGACATAAAAAGAAAAATGTATAGAAAGTGCTGACGGGGACAGTAAGGTAAAAGGTTTTGCTGGTAATTGGTGTGCAGGTTCACTGGGACATGAATGGGGCAAAAGTGGGGAAAAAATGAAGTGAAATGTGTCCATTTTGGATTTCTGATTTGGAATGGGGTACGTCACATGTGTCAAAGTCCGCTCCTTAAGAGCCACTGGAGCTGGTTGGAGCTACACTCTGCAAGACAAAACACCTGCCTGGAAGTTTCTAGTAATCCTGGAGATCTTGATTAACTGGTTCAGGTGTGTTTAATTAGGGTTGGAGGTAAACTCTGTAGGACAGTGACCTTCCAGGAAGTTTGACTTTCCTGGTGTATGGGAAAAACGAGACAAGTGGCCTTTCAGTTGCAATGATTTATGAGTCCATTAAGGCTCATTAACAGGAACAACAAAACCGAGGAGACATTGAGGGGCGTGATGGGGGTGAGCCAGGCCTTCTGACACGTGAAGGGTCAATGTACATCCTCGAAAGCTCTTGGGGAAAACAGGACTTGCAATATACTCCTGATCCACTGCTTCTGGTGGTGAAACTAAAACTCCTAAATAGGGAAGATAAGACCAAAGCAAGCCATGTTGTCAAGCTGGCACGATGCCCAGACAGTGGAAAAGGGATTCCTATCTAAAGTGCGATGAGTCCTGGCTTGGACAGCTGCCTGAGCTTTTCCTGCTCTTGAAAAGAAAGCATGTTGCAAAAGAGCAGCTGTATCTCCTTCACTTGTTCTCTAGTGCAGTGGTTCCCAAACCTGTCCTGGAGGACCCCTAGCCCTGCACATTTTGTATGTGTCTCTTATCAGACACACCCAATTAATATCTTGCAGTCTCTACTAACGAGTTGATGAGTTGAATCAGGTGTGTTAGATAAGGGAGACATACAAAATGTGCAGGGCTAGGGGTCCTCCAGGACAGGTTTGGGGACCACTGCTCTAGTGTCCTTTATTGCAGAATTCAACTACAAAACCTTACATGAATCTAAAAGCTAAAATGAAGAGTTTTATGCCATTTTACTGGGACTGAAAGTAGAGAGTATGACAGATAATGATGAAGAAAGCACAGAGGAATGGGATCAAGACAAGTTGCGGTTGGGATTTGACCAGTTTCCTGCATGAGCATCCTATACTGTATGCCAAAAGAGCAGCATCTAACTTTCAAGGATTCCAGCTATCCACAAAGCTGCCACCTCTTTTATTGAATGCATCCATCTGAGCCACACAGCAAGACTCTCTAATCTTTCAGCATCCCCAAGAGACAGGCTTTATACCACAGGTGACCTCTTGCCTGGTTAAGTCCTCTGGGAATACTCTTGAAATATCCACTGTATTCATCAACGCTTCTACAAAAACAACTGTTTTGCTGAAGGATCAATTAAAATGGATGATTCATGCTCTGCCGCCATGCAGAGCCCTGATCTTTCTGATATAAAAAAAAATTAAATCTTGTGGTGCACATATTAAAGCACCTCGTTTTTGATCTGACTTTCAGACCAGGCGAAACTTCAGCTTTAGCAAATTAGCAGGATGTAGAAGTAAAAAAAGTAGAGTTTTGGGTCATAAGAGTTGCAGTGGGGCTTGACATCCTTTTGGGATCAGACTGTAGACAAGGAACACCACAAGAGCCCCAGGGGAAATCACATTTCCCCTTTTTCCAAGGACACTGCAAGTGTTTGGCCATTAAAGCAAAGGCGACAAATGATTCCCCACGGCTTTCATTCCTGCTGGTTGTCTTCCTTACAGAATTACCAGACTGTTTTTCCTCAACTTGACGTATAGCCTGTGAAAGAAACATTTCAGCCTCCAAAAGTGACCCCTAAACTGATTAACAGCAAACAATCACATTAGCGAGCTTTACTGATGCATATCCCAAGTCTGGTTCCCTCCCAAGTGTAATTTCCTTTCCCCTATCAACAGACACAGTGCTGCACAGTGACTGAATAAATACTGCCGAATTCACCCTGTCTTATTTGTTTACTTTGATTCGACGGCATTACACTCCCTTTTCCCTGGCATCTAATTAATTCGCCATTTCCCATGTAAAGAAAGATCAAGGGTGGGTTGCAAGAGATTGAATAACAGAGAGGTGACCTCAGATGAAGTGTCTCATTGATGCAGCATGAGAAAACGTTTCCTTGATTACATTTGAAGTAGGGGGTTGAGATTAATACTGATTTTGATTTTTGGATGCTCTGAGTTAAGAGTCACACAGCAGAAGAAAAACACCCAGATAGGTTACGTGGGAGAAGTTTTATATAACTTAATATGTCCAATAGTTCCAACCACCGTTTTTTCTTGAAACCACACATAATTCTTGAAAACAACTCTTTTTAATGGTGAATTTTAAAATCCAACCACACATAATTCTTGAAAACAACTCTTTTTAATGGTGAATTTTAAAATCCAACCACACATAATTCTTGAAAACAACTCTTTTTAATGGTGAATTTTAAAATCCAACCACACATAATTCTTGAAAACAACTCTTTTTAATGGTGAATTTTTAAATCAACTTAAAACAGCTTTCAAAGCCTATTTTACTGGGTTGTGGCAGGATATTCAGTGGAAAGAAAACTAGCATGGACCTTAATTTTAGCATTCGGAAATCGACTAAATGGTTAAAAAGTGTGTGTAACATACTGATAATCTGCAGTAAAGATAAAGAACTACTCCCCTCCTAAACCACATGCCAACACCTGTTGATTGTAATGTAACTGTTCACCAAAAATGAAAATTGGTTATTTACACATTTACTCACCCTCATGTCATTACAAGCATGTACAACAGGGTTCCTCAAATCTTGCCCTGGAGGGCCAACGCGCTGCAGAGTTTAGCTCCAACCATGATCAAACTCATCTACCTGTGATTGTCTAATGATCCTGAAGACATTGATTAGCATGCTCAGGTGTGTTTGATTAGGGTTAGAGCTAAACTCTGCAGGAAAGTGGATCTCGTGGGCCAGATTTGAGAATCCCGGATGTACGACTTTCTTTCTTCTCCAGAACAAAGATTTTTAAATCTTTGCAATGCATTTTTTATATTGGACCACAGACCACCAGAAGAAGCATTTCTGCCACCTACTGGACTGGAGTGCACCTACTGATTTTACAAGGATTTCTCTGTTAAAACGAGAGTTCACCCAAAAATGAAAATTTAGTCATCATTTACCCAACCTGTTTGTCGTTCCAAACCTGTATGAATTTCTTTCTTATGTTGAACATAAAGATATTTTGAAGAATGCAGGTAATCAAACAGTTGATGGTCCCCACTGACTTTCTTAGTATTTCCCTCGCTATTATGGAAGTCAATGGGGACCAACAACAGTTGGTTTTTCAAAATTCTTCAACATATCTTCTTTTGTGTTCAACATAAGAAAGAAACATACAGGTTTGGAACGACATGAGGGTGAGTAAATGATGACAAAATTTTCATTTTTGGGTGAACTATTCCTTTAAAACGAATTTCTAACAAAAACCATTATAACACGTTTTGGCTGACACGTTTGGGTGTTTTATTAAGTGTTCAAGTTATGATTAATTAAGCTATACTCACATTGACTTCACCCAAACAGTTATTCAATTATTTCATGTTGTGTTCCACGGAAAAACAAAAGCCATACATAACTCAAGGGTGAGTAAAATATTTTCATTTTCAGGTAAGAGCTAGACCAGTGATGATTATTAAGTAAAAAGGATTGGTTTTAATTTTATGGTGACTTTGGGGTTCCTGTTCAGAAGGAATAAATAGCCACGATGTTTGATTTCACGTTAATGAAGAAGATCAAGCCTGCAATACGGTCTGCGTGGAGCTTAATGCTCCTCACGTATCAGGTTCTTAGACCTTGTCAAACAGTTGAGCCTCAATCACAGCAAAAATCCTCATTAGCAAACTGCGCTGTGCGCGGAAGACCCAGATACCTTGAATCCACGAAGCTGGCAGACTACTACGGGTTCCCCTCAGACATAAATAACCCAATATGCTAATGAAACGAAAACTATAATAAAAGAGATAATCATAAAAGGGGGCTGTGAAACTCACCCTTACACAACACCATTAAGGGTCATTAAGATCCATCATGCAGGTTCATCTATGTAGGGGATGGTACGGCGAACAGGTGGAGGTAGAGCTGGGGCTCGGACGTGATTAATGGGAGTCTTGGTGGTGCTACATTAATCTGGTCAGTGTTACATTTACAGGGGAATTGCAAACCCCTGGTGTGACCGCCTAACGTGTCTCCACAGCTAGGTGAAATAAAAATAAACACACTATAATGCTCTAAATGGTGTTGTACATGATCAACCTTTGACCTTGACCCATCAACCGTCTTTTGAGGATAAAAGGGTGCGCCATTCATGAAGAATGTGTGTAGTAATGGACCTGGTGGCCTACGTAATACATCACAACGTGGACCACCTTCAAATGCTGGCACGATACATCCATACCTTCATTAAAGTAAAACATGCAAGAGGGATATGCATATCAAACTTCATACATATCAGCTAGGCCGATGCTTTCATGCTAAATTTAGCAAGTGAACCATTATATTTTGAATATGAAACATAAGCACTGAATACATTAATTACATTGTCATCAAACAGTCAGCATTCACATGAGTAGGATTTTAACATGCTGAATGCCGTAAATGGCCTTCAAACCTCCTGCTCAGTAAAAGAAAAGGGCTGAAACGGTGAAGAACTTATGAGGTGATGATGGTCTAATGATGACCTTCATCAGAAATTCCATAAAAGTCCAATAAAATGTGATGACCTACATTCGTGGAAGTGGGTCATGATATTTAGGACCAGACAGTACAGTCTGCAGTAGAGATTCAGTCAAATTTCTGGAAATTTTTAATTGAAAATTCTAATGGAAACTGTTTTAACAGTTAAAAAATGAGTTGCTGCAATGTGTTCACACAGTATATTCAAAAGATGTATTTGTAACATCAACGCTTATAACTGTCTGCAAACCATAGCTCTTTTGTGGAACACTTCTCATGACAAACACCTGACTGATCAAACAGTTTACCTGTGATTACGGAGTGCTTGATTTGATGCAGACTTGACAGAGTGTCAGTAATACTGCACCTGATCGTGTCTGAATGATCATGGAAGGTAAAATAATGATCACAACTATTACATAATTTTAATTGTGCATCCCAAGCCCATGCCAGTAATAAAAAACCAGCCCAAAGTAGCGCAATTACCATGTCCCAAATATAAAAATGTCATTTCCATCCCTAAAATACATATTTTACAGTCACTGTTACGTACATTTATCATAAACACAGCTCAAATGCTTCCTACTAGTGTGGCCCAAAACATTTAGCAGTTTTATTACAGGTAGAATGCAAAATGTTTCAGTACAAGCATTTCAACCAAATGTAATTTATGCAATATTTTAAACCTTTAACCCACTGGGGAAAATCAACCCGCATGGCAACAGTTTAAAAGCAGCCCAATTTCGTGGAAAAAAACAACAACAACAACCCTGCATCCAACACGAGCTGCAGAAGTCAGATTTGACTGATCACGGGTCAAAAGTAAGGAGAGATAACTGACAAAGATGTTGGAGGATTTGCTCCTCAACAGATCCTGAGCTCATTGACAAATATCTTTTATCGTAAGATGTGCTCCCTTTACACAGTGCGTGCGCGATCGCGAAATCGAAAGTGAACTGCGACTGCTAGCGCTCATTCAAAAGGGGTTTAAATACGGCGCCCTGATGTACGAAAATAATATACAATATTAGAATGTTTGCGGGAGCGCACACAAAAATCGCAGGAGCGGATGGGAGCATGCGATAATGGTCAGAAATTCAGCGAGAGTGTGATCAACAAGCCCAGCGCTATCACGCAGCGGTGCAGTCAGTCAGTGAGCGATTTAACATGCTGAATGCCGTAAATGGCCTTCAAACCTCCTGCTCAGTAAAAGAAAAGGGCTGAAACGGTGAAGAACTTATGAGGTGATGATGGTCTAATGATGACCTTCATCAGAAATTCCATAAAAGTCCAATAAAATGTGATGACCTACATTCGTGGAAGTGGGTCATGATATTTAGGACCAGACAGTACAGTCTGCAGTAGAGATTCAGTCAAATTTCAGGAAATTTTTTATTGAAAATTCTAATGGAAACTGTTTTAACAGTTAAAAAAACATTATTGTAAAAAATGATTATTATTCCAATTTACACTGACATATACTGTAGGCTTCAACAAATCCTAAAATAAATCTTTACAATAATTGTTTTATAAAAAAAAAAAAAAAATGAAAATATTCGCTCACACTTTATTTTAAGGTCCAATTCTTGCTATTAACAAACCATTAACTACGACTTTTGCCTCAATAAACTCTTAATTTGCTGCTTATTAATAGTTAGTAAGGTAGTTGTTAAGTTTAGGTGTTGGGTAGGATTAGGGATGTAGCATATGGTCAGGCAGATATGTGCTTTATAAGAGCTAATAAACAGCCAATATGTTAATTAGTTCACGTGTTTTTGTAAGAAAAATATCCATATTCAAAACGTAATAATCACTTTAATGTAGCTTGTGCCAACAGTTGTACAGCTCCGGGCGGATAACGTAAGATGTCAGTGTTGCTCATGCCACGTGAGTCTCATGAAAACCAACGTTTGCTTACAGGAGCAAAGGAAGCAAAGTTTCCTTACTTTAGCAAAGGAAAACCAGTCTCCTCTCCTCGTTTTGTACTTCTAATTCTTGACCGTTGTTTTGTTTTGATCTCTCCCCTGCGCTTCCGTGTGCGTCACTTCTGTGCGGCGCATGCGCAACGCTGACCTCATACGTCATTCCCCTGAAACTGCTTCCAGTGTACAACAGTGAGCGCAAGCTACATTAAAGTGATTATTACATTTTGAATATGGATATTTTTCTTACAAAAACGCATCGATTCGCTACAGAAGGCCTTTGTTCATCCCCCCAAATCCGTGTGAGACACTTTTATTTTTATGGATGGTCGCATTT
>NW_015540850.1:110304-117666 GCF_001515605.1 Sinocyclocheilus anshuiensis | reverse complement strand
GTGTACAACAGTGAGCGCAAGCTACATTAAAGTGATTATTACATTTTGAATATGGATATTTTTCTTACAAAAACGCATCGATTCGCTACAGAAGGCCTTTGTTCATCCCCCCAAATCCGTGTGAGACACTTTTATTTTTATGGATGGGCGCATTTTATTTAACTGCTTTTGGACGGATGCATGCAACACCCGCTGAGTGGCATGAAACAGCTTGAAAGATCAAAGACCTTTTTTAATATAACTCCGACTGGATTCGTCTGAAAGAAGAAAGTCATATACACCTAGGATGACATGAGGGTGAGTAATTTATTGGCAAATTTTCATTTTTGGGTGAACTAACCCTTTAATAATAGGTTTTTAACTAGTTAATAGTGAGAATTACTAAAGTGTTGCCAAATATTCAATAGAACAATTATTTAAAAATGCATTGTGTGTTATTGAAACAAAATTAATATTACTAATAATGATACAAGAAAAAATGCCATTGATTTTGCTTTAGGTGCTGGACTTAGAAGTCAACATTTTAAAGCATTTGGAAAAGGGCAAGTGACACTTTTACAAAGCAAGAGTCAACAAATGGCACCTTTTCAACAGCAGAACCCCACTGAGGACAACACAGGCCATGCTATTACACATTATTTCCACTTCCTAGATACGTGGACCAGAGGGATGAAAACGAAAAGGCCAGGCACATGACACATATTCCCGGGAGTGAAGGACGAATGAATGGGTACAGTTCTTCAAAACTGTACATGAATGAAGTAGAAAACAGGCACACGCTTGTCATTAAGGTCCAAATGACATCAGCTGTACCCAGTTGTACAGTCATTTGACTTCCAAAGGCAGGGAAATATTAGCCAGTGTTTGCATATTCATTTAAACACTGCGGAAAAGAAATGTCAGCACATTAGGTATGATATGAACATGAGCGTTTCTTCAACTACGAGCGCTTTTTGCCCAGTGCATTTTTAATAAATAAAATGAAAGTTGCAAAATTAATTGACAAAAAAGTGCTCAAAATTGAAGAAACACCTTTTATGATTTACATTTTATTATTATTTTTTCTTTATGCAAAACTGCTTGTACCTGATATATAACCTTTTAGTATAATAAATTACATTTTAAAATATTTCAACAAAATGCAACTTAGCTGAAACGTCTAGTGTCAAAAAAAAAAAAAGAAGCTGTTTAAGAACCAAATCTAGTATTAGGCATTAAGCCACACCCAGCAACAGCAGCAAATGCTCAGCGGCTGTGACAGACGGGTTGCCAGATGCTCTCTGCTGAATCTCGGCACGCACTACAGGCCACCGCTGTGCCGCCTCAGCTCTGTTGCTGATGCTATCTGACAGCAAGGCAGGCCGTCTGCATGCAAATCCTCTGCCGCGTTACTTCATTGTTTCACTCCCAGCTGCACAAGACCTTTTTGACAAGCAGTGCTACGCCGTGATGGAGAGCGAGAAAGAGCGCGCCTGCTGGGCGGAGAGAGAGGTCGGACTCCCTGCTGAATTCTGCTGAGGAAGTACAGTGAAAGACCTCAAAGATGACGAAATGAAAGACTTATTGTGTCTTTCAGAAAAGGGAAAATGTCGAATCAATCTAGTACCTGTTCAAGTACAAATTGGCAACTTGATAATACCAAAATGAGTGAACGGCCTTAAGGTGTGGTCCCATTAGCAATATTTTGCAGGCAAAAATGTCCATTGTCTACTATCAATTGTGTAGATATGTATGACAGCTCATACATGGCAACATGGCAAATTAGCATGACCAGCTTGAACCAGTTGTGAAATCGGCTTATGGAAATCTTTCATCCCCAAGCATAATTTTCAATTGTGTGGATTTGTATTGAAATGGCTGGATTTTGTTGGTGAAAATTTGCCAAACAATAGCAAACAGTGAGTTACTTTCACTTTTTTTCACTATTGTCAAATACAAACAGAAACTCAAAGGTCTTCATTGCAACCTGCCAAATAAAAGTTTAGTTGAAGAATGTGAAGAACTTATGACAGGAATACAAATTGCTACTGTTCAGTAGATTCGCAGCACTTTGTTTGGCAAAAATGAAAAGGAATTACTAATTTTATTAATTTTTGTTTGTTTGTTTTATCCATTAATTTGATAATACATTTCTATTAAATCTTAAAATACACAATTCAAAAAAATTTAAACATACAACAGAATTTCTGAAAGAATAAAATATGTTTGGACACTATTATTGTTAAAATTGAAATAAATTATTAGCTTTGAAGTTTTTTTTATTAAACTGATTAGACATACTATTTAATTATTCAAATTTAATTAAACCATTAAAACTGAATCTAGAAAACTAGAACAGAAAACATGGAATTTTGGGAATAAAATAAACAAAACAGATTCCATAGGGCCCTAATTACGTCATTTAAAGCAGCACTATGTAACTTTTGGTGCTCTAGTGGTTAATAAACAGAACTGCACACATCCCGCGGAAGAACATTCCAACTGGAGCTACTTCTCTAAGTTTATGTCTATGGCGATTCACGCAGGTATGTGTTACTCCGCAGCGGTGACGACCCGACCAGGCTACAATAGTCCAAATATAAGTACTTATTATAAGTGTATTGTAGTGATTCGGAATAAGACAAAAATGCGGTTTGGAAGATGAATTCATGATGTACTCGCTCATTATATACATTTTGCAAATTTTGAACACAGAAAAAGTTACATAGTGCTGCTTTAAACATGGAGGCCCATAAGGGGTCAGGGGTCCAACTGTGGGCCAATGTGTTTGAAATGGTTAACTAGTTAAGTTAGCAAGTTAATTTACCGTTTGGTTCTTTATTCGGTGGTAGGGCTGAACGATAGGAAGTCCCAGCGGCGTGACCCATTCCACCGTACTCCCAGACTTAGCTATTAGACTAGCGCTCTCCGTCAGCCATTCCTGAGAAAACAAAAAAAAAAGTCAGAAGCGTCAACCAATCGATCCAACTCAGTTTGTATACATTAACAATTTAGAACAAAACCAAATTTGCATTATGATTTGAACTAGATGCTGAAACTGAAACCAAAACCCTATGCATAGCGCTTTGTCTTCACCGGAAAAAATCGCGATTAAGTATTTGCGATAAAGTAGTCTCCGGCTGTGCTAGCTGGAAAAATCCAGACGCACAGGTGGGAAGTTGTTGCTGAGATGAAGCGTTTAAAAAACCTGCTGATCCGCAGCAACAATGCTGGCTGCGCAACTTGGCTGCCACATTCGCAACGTCCCCAGTGCTCTCCCCGAAACGCTTTGTGTGAGATAAATTCCTCTGTTCATCTGGAAGCAGGCCGGGCCTGAAATGGCTCCATTCATCAGAGCGTTCCCCAACAGCCGGGGCCCACGTCGCCCCCCAATTTTCCGCTCCTGTATCACCTTCTGCGGGTAACGGGAATGATCAACTACCTGGGCTCAACTGCTGCCCCTCCCGAGGATCTGACCTATTTAGGAAGCTGCTTGTGTCTGTAGGCAAAGTGGGGGATATTTCACATTTGCTCTGCCTGTCTGCTCATCTCCCCAGGGGGTGCAACAGGAGACAGTGAGAGGCTGGTCCTTGATCTACTGCACCAGGGACGTTCATTCCTTTTCTGTTTCCTGCAGCTGTAATTCATGAGCCGCAGCCAGTTGCATCATGGGAGAACTATATCTGGCGATTCACACAAATAATCTTTTCATTCACAAAAAACAAAAAACGAAAGAAGCAACAAGGGTGGGGTTTTGTTTAAAAACCATTGATAAACACCACTGTGGGTCATTAGGATTCTTTTGAAAGAAGTCTCTTATATTCTCACCAAAGCTGGATTTATTTGATTAAAATATGGTAAAAAATATAAATATTGTGAAATATTATTACAATTTAACATACGTTTTTATTGTAATATATTTTCAAATGTAATTTATTCCTCTGATGCAAAGCTGAATTTTCAGCATCATTACTCCAGTCTTTAGTGTCACATGATTCTTCAGAATTCATTCTAATATACTGATTCGCTGCTCAAGAAACATTTTTTTTATTATCAATGTTGAACACAGTTGAGCTGCTTGATACTTTTGTGTAAATGCGATATGCGATTTCAAGATTCTTTGATGAACAGCAAGTTTAAAAGAACAGCATTTATTTGAAATAGAAATAAAATACGTTTTTACTGTCACTTTTGATCAATTTAAAAAAAAATATTCGAACAGTGGTGGTGTATAAGATTAATGTGACAAATTAATAATGCAATTTTATTTGACTAAAACATTTATTCAACTGACTGCCACAATTTTGTCAGTGTTAATAAATAAAAACTAAATGAAAACATTTTTGTTAACTCAACTGAAATAAAACTAAGAACTAATATAATTTGAAAAATGACTCCAAAATGAGCTAAAATATAATGAAAATGGCCACAAATTGACCTTAGATTTAGGTTTTGGTAAAGAACATATTGCAAAGGATTCATAAATGAAACATGAATATCAAAGCAAAAAACAATAACACTAGACAGCCATGAAAAATATATCGCCTCTATTTAAATTTTATAATTTAATACACACAATTTAGTAGTGATAAAAACAACACTAAAATGTAACTTCTAATCTCTTTGTGATCTTGTTTTGTGGGCATTTAGTTTGTAGTTTAGTTTTGTTCATGTTTCCGGGCGTATCTTTTTTTAGTAGTCATCCCTGTTTTTTTGTTTCCTGGTTTTCAAGTTTACTTTAATAAAACACTGCCATTGGATTCTGCTCATTTTCATCTCCGAGTTAACCCTTCGTTACAAAACTAAAACCAACAGCCATATTATATTCTGTGAAATTTTGGTAACAAAAAAAGGTCCACTGTCTATTGTATGAAGCGCAGTTTACACAAGTCACTTTCAAACCAAGCAGCTTTCTGTTGGTCAACAAGACAAATCCACATATTGCAAAATCTGCATGAGGAAATCTTTCGCCTTCACACGAAATTCCAAATCGCGTGAATTCCTATTAACATGCCAGAATTCCACCTGTGAAAATTAGCCGAACAATGGTAAATGTGACCACACAAGTTAAAAATATAATAGTCCCGAAAGTGTATAAGGGAATGTGATAGTATGTACCTGAATTTCTCTCGTCCCTGTGAACATTTCCTTCAAGCTGCTGAACACCTGCTTCACCAAGTAATGTGAAGCATCCCATATGTAGTCCTGTGGATTGAAAATAGCACTTTAGGGGCTTTCGCACCACGTAGTTCTAAGAACTCAGTTCTAGGAACTAGCCAGCAGGGTCGTTCCTAGAGAACCAATTTCTCCCTTGGGCTGTTTTCCTGGTTGCATTCACACCGGCAGCAGGAACTCTGAAGCAGCCGACTGCAATGTCTTTAATTGCAGCATTTATAAACATCAACAACCGGTGAATGGAGGATGCCGTGTTCGGAGCTGTTTTTCTTGTGTTTTGTGGGTTTCGTGATAACAGGGATGGAATGTAAATGCACAATTTAAGCAACTAAAAGAGCATGAAAATCTGACTACATCTCCTACGACAACTTGTAGTGTTATTATCGAGGCTGAGAAAAGAATATAACACTGCAGACAACAGGTAGCTAAATGCCATTATCGTTGTTTTCATGTTTGTGGAGTAAATATTTTTACATGGCGTTTTAAAAATGTCGGGTAGCCAATCAGTATACACTTACATCACTGGTAGTTCCTATAGAACTGTTTTAGACCCTACTCTGAAGTAGGAGCTAATTTCGTTCGAGTTTCTAAAACTAAATACATTAGTTCCTGCGGTGCGACCACGCCAAAAAGCACCGATAGTTCTAGGAACTATGAAAAAGTTCCTCTAGTGCGAAAGCCCCTATTGTTAGACATACAAAAAAGCACAACAGTGTGGATGCTTTATCCAAACCTGCAAGTGCACATCAGGGCATTAATATAATATTTATGTTCATTTGCATATGTATGTCAGGTACCAGTAACTGAAATGAAAAGATTTAAACAAATATACTCTTAAAAATAAACATTAAAAAGTGGGTTTTCACCACTGAAGAACTATTTTTGGTTCCCCAAAGAAATTTTCAGCAAACAGTTCTTAAAAGAACCATTTTTGTCTTAGTTTGAAGAACATTTAAAAAATCTAAAGAACCTTGTGGAATGGAAAAAGTTAACGGTTTCAAAAGTCCAAAGACTCCAAAAAAGGCCTGACATTTGAACAAGAAAACACCACAAAACACGTTTAAAGGGTTAGTTCACCCAAAAATGAAAATTATGTCATTAATTACTCACCCTCATGTCGTTCCAAACCCGTAAGACCTTCGTTCATCTTCAGAACACAGATTAAGATATTTTTGATGCATTCTGAGAGCTCTCTGACCGTCCCGTAGACAGCAAGTGTTCTTACACGATCAATGTCCAGAAACGTAGCAAGGACATCACGCGGATACATTGTTTACGTTCAGATAAAAGCACAAACAACGTAGAAAATGTATCCGCGTGACACAGCTGACACAAAACAGCATACGCCGTTTACGTTAAGGTTGCCAGGGTGATGCGGAGGAGACAAATTGTTGAATAAAGTCGTTTTTTTTTTTCTTTTGCGTTTTCATAGCTTCGTAAAATTACGGTTGAACCCCTGATGTCACATGGATTATTTTAGTGATCTCCTTGCTACGTTTCTGAGCCTTGATCATGTTAGGATCCTTGCTGTCTACGGGAGGGTCAGAGAGCTCTCGGAATTCATCAAAAATATCTTAATTTGTGTTCCGAAGATGAACGAAGGTCTTACGGGTTTGGAACGACATGAGGGTGAGTAATTAATGACACAATTTTCATTTTTGGGTGAACTATCCCTTTAAGTTCAACAATCAAAAGTTTTGCTTTAGCAAGCAGAATGTGGAGATGAGATCCCTTGACTCTACAGGTGCTAATTCCTTACAAAATATAATACAAAATCATAAATTCTTAGTAATATATAAATAAATACATAGATCTCTACATTTAGAGAATAAATATAATCCTAATATTATAAAACATCATATTATATTATACCATATGTTGCAATATATAATATAATAAAAAGTGTATTATTATTAGATGTACAATAAAATAAAACAAATAAACTGGTAATAATATTTAAAGAAATATAACATTTATATATTATTAAAATGTATTTTAATTTATATTTTAAATACAATACTATGTATTTTATTTATTTATTTGTGACCCTGGACCACAAATCCAGTCATAAGTAGCACAGGTATATTTGTAGCAATAGCCTACAAAAATTATTGATTTTTCTTTTATGCCAACAATTAGGATATTAAGTAAAGATCATGTTCCATGAAGATATTTTGTAATTTTCCTACCGTAAATATATCAAAACTT